>NC_136902.1:52146587-52200238 GCF_949606895.1 Notothenia rossii
TTATTTTTACCAATCTGGGAAATGTTTACGCTGCTGCAGCAAAAGACAAGGCATTGTACATTAGACAGTTAAAAGACTAGAATCAAACAATCGAAAATGTAAACATCTTAAATAGAAATAAAAAAGTAGAAAATATACTTAGATAGTGTGAACAGCTATCTTACCTGTTAGCATATACATGTTAGGCTAACGTTGCCTTGGTTACAGAGCCTGTTGCTGTTGCTTATTGCTTTGAATTCTTTAAAACAAATATTATCTTCTTAAACCTGTATGGTAGTCAAGAACATCACATCCTATTGTTTATTAATATATTTAGAGGGAGGGGATGTGAAGGAAGGTTTCAAAATTCAGATTATAATTTTTTTTACCATTTCTTTAATTCATGGTGGTTTCAGTAATTCCATGGTAATTGAGGACATATGTAATCTAAATGACTAATGTAATCTTTATGACTTTCAGAAAGGACAGGAGACCCACAGGTGCCTATCAATGATTGTCAACTGACAGCACAATGAGTCAAAGGACTAGCAGCAGCAGCATGATGAGGATGTTAAATGTGTTATTTTAGGAACATACATTGTAAATAAATGGAATTCAATAAACATTGAATAGCATATCATGCAGTTTGACTGTGCCTTTTCCTCTGTGTTGTCCTGGCATAAAGTCTCCCCCATGGTTTGCTGTGCTGCCTGGGGATGCTCCAATCGCTCAGAGAAAGGAGTACGAATGTACGGCTTCCCCAATGACACAGAGAGGAGGAAAGCATGGCTGGCTCAAGTCAGTAGGAGCAATTTAACTATCACAAAAGAGAAAAACAGCAACACAATATGTGAGGTAATCATATTTTTCACAAAACGAAGACCACACCATTGGGAAGCTTAATGTCTGTTTCATCAAAAATAAGGAACAGGGAGAGGCTTGCAAAACTCTGGGAATTGGGACTCAGGTGCAGGGTGAGGGTCTCATTGCAGGTCTTCAGGCTCCATTGAATCCCCTTGGGGTTCTTGTGCTGAAAGAGGGAGACGAAGACAGGAGAAAGGGTTAGATACATCTACAGATGTAGCGCTTCATTTCAGACGCCTACCCGTGCGGGTCCGTGATCGGCGCGGGGTGGGCCCCTGCTGAAAAGGAAACCCCCCCCGCCGGATTTGATACGCCCCCTTGATAAATAAATGTAATTATAATGAAACCAGCTGCAATGGATCATGGATCCACCAGGGGGAGCCGTGATTAAAAAGCTGCAAAACTGGAACTCATGTGAAATAAACAGCTGATAGATTTACAGGTGTCTGATATAGCGGATATTTGTTAAGATCCATATGTCATGGATAGGATAATATTCTGTGCTAAATAAGAGACATGTAATCATTTACAAAACATCACCATGTTTTTATTTAACAAAATAATGTTGTTTAATTCTCTTTGGCGTAAGTACAAAACCATCGCTATGTTTTTAGATCAGGAAATGCAGCCCGGCTCAGACAAACAATTTTCAATCATCATC
Source organism: Notothenia rossii (assembly GCF_949606895.1). Classification (NCBI taxonomy): domain Eukaryota; kingdom Metazoa; phylum Chordata; class Actinopteri; order Perciformes; family Nototheniidae; genus Notothenia; species Notothenia rossii. Next base: position 52,148,092 of record NC_136902.1, read on the forward strand.
CTCACGATCATTTAATGTATCATATGTTCGCGAGTTGAAATGAATGCACTAAATGTAATTCACGTGAGTTTACAACAACACAAATAATCGCTTTGTTTTTATATCACATCCGACCGGAGGAAAATGCAGCACGGCTCTCACTACCGATCATCCTAATCCCACGGACAAACAATAATATGTAGCCTACAGTGTTAATAGTTTACTGTATTATGAGTGCAATACTGTACTATGTGCAATAACAATAAAGTTGAATCTAATCTTGAGCAGGAACAAATGTATTTACTTAGTACATATCTGACATTAATGATTAAACACATAATGTGCATTCTTTAAACCGAGTCAAGCCGACTCCGGAGGTGGCGGCACATTAAAGTGTGCACCTGATTGTTTAACTTGAAGGTGCCTGATGACATTTAATCATTCAAACAAAATCATATTTTGTTTCTTTTTAACGAAATAAATGTGGTTTAATCCACATAATTTACTGTGTTAATTGTTTACTGTAGTATTGTTTAGCTTGAAGGTGCCTGATGTGAACATTTCCAGAAGAACTCTAGCTTGAATGGCCTTCGTATGTATACAGTACAGTATAGCCCAACACCTTCCTTTTTTCACGTCCAAAGTTTTTATTGGAGAAAGGTAATGGTTATCGATGGTGCTTTTATAGCCTATTGTATAATAACGGTGTGATTTATATTGCTTTTCAAATGCATATGGCCACCCATTTACACTGCTCTTCCCGTCAAGAATATGAATAGAACTTAGTTAGATCACTTTACATTTCTGCGAATGGATTTTTAATCACACACATCTCCCCACGTCTCCCCGCCCCGAAAAAATAAATAAAATAAAATAAAAAGAGGAAACCATTTTCAAGTTCAGTTTTCACCGTTTTATTTAAAATAACTGACATAACATACACCATACTGTAGGCCTATCTGCTACGGAAACCAGGACGAGCTATTTCGGGATCTTTTTTTCGGGGACTCCTCAGTCTCTCATTTACCCGGCTCCTGATCTTATGCCACAGGTCAATGTTCAGATTTGGGAACCAATTGGAAACATAGGACTCAATCTTTTTCAACCTCTTGACGGGAAAAAAGGAAGGTGTAAATGGTTGAATGATGAATAAACAGTGAGGAGGGGTACAGTATGAATACACTATATACACAGCCGCCCAGCCTGTGAGCAGTATGGACACCAATGAGCGTTCAGCTCGAGATACCAGCGAGTCGAGAGAGAGAATGATATCTGCATTTTTTCTTTTGGTTTGATTACACATGCTGGGGATGGTGTTTACAAACATTGACCAGATCGTTCATCAGCCCCACCCCCCATGTTGCCTATGCTGTCCTGTGTTGCGAACTCTTTGTTTAAAACGAATTGGCCATCGGAATGTATGGGGGAATTCTCCCAAGGGGGATGGTCACATTCCACAACTCTGCCCCCCACTCCTGTGATCTCCCAACCCCCAGTCTCTAGGTTTGTGTTCGCATATTTCTATGCCGTAATTCATACTAGTCTTCTCACGCACATACAATCTCCTTACAGTAGGCCTATACATACGAGTCACGGACCATTTCTTTTTCTTTATTAAAAAAGTAAAAGGAAGAGCGTCTGAGAGGGTTTTTTTTTCCTTTAGCTTTGTACCTTACTAAATGGTCTAATGGTCAGTGGAGCGAGGGGGGAGGGGGGCCGCAAAACTCGCTAAGTGATTTCAAAACAAAAAGCACTCGTTTGCTTGGAACAAAGAAAACGGCCAAGACTCACATTGAGTCCAGAAAATGAATGTTATGGCTGTAAATATAATAAGCATGTGTCTAAAATTGACAACAGGCTTATTATATTTACAGCCCTTAATAACATTCATTTTCTGGTCTCAATATGTGTCTTGGCCGTTTTCTTTGTGATCCCTAAATTCCCCTTGTTTCCTCTTCCATACATATATCGTCTTCAGACATACAGGACTGTCTCAGAAAATTAGAATATTGTGATAAAGTTCTTTATTTTCTGTAATGCAATTAAAAAAACAAAAATGTCATACATTCTGGATTCATTACAAATCAACTGAAATATTGCAAGCCTTTTATTATTTTAATATTGCTGATTATGGCATACAGCTTAAGAAAACTCAAATATCCTATCTCTAAATATTAGAATATCATGAAAAAGTATACTAGTAGGGTGTTCAACGAATCACTTGAATCGTCTAATTAACTCGAAACACCTGCAAGGGTTTCCTGAGCCTTGAAAAACACTCAGCTTGGTTCAGTAAACTAAATCACAAGTATGGGGAAGACTGCTGATCTGACTGCTGTCCAGAGGACCGTCATTGACACCCTCCATCAGGAGGGTAAGACACAAAAAGAAATTTCTCAAAGAGCAAGCTGTTCACAGAGTGCAGTTTCAAAGCACATCCACAAAAAGTCTGTTGGAAGGGGGAAATGTGGCAGGAAACGCTGCACAACCAAGAGAGATGACCGCAGCCTTAACAGCATTGTGAAGAAGAGTCGCTTCCAGAATTTGGGGGAGCTTCAAAGACAGTGGACTGAAGCTGGAGTCCAGGTATCAAAAGTCACTGTTCACAGACGTGTCCGGGAAATGGGCTACAATAGCCGTATTCCCATGGTCAAGCCACTTCTGAACTCAAGACAACGGAAGAGGCGTCTGACTTGGGCTAAGGAAAAGAAGCACTGGACAGTTGCACAGTGGTCCAAAGTCCTCTTTTCAGACGAAAGCAAGTTTTGTATTTCATTTGGAAGTCAAGGCGCTAGAGTCTGGAGAAAGGCTGGAGAGGAGCAAAATCCAAGTTGCTTGAAATCCAGTGTGAAGTTCCCACAGTCAGCGATGGTTTGGGGAGCCATGTCAGCTGCTGGTGTTGGTCCACTGTGTTTCAACAAGCCCAGAGTAAATGCAGCTGTGTACCAAGAGATTTTAGAGCAATACATGCTTCCGTCTGCTGAAAAGCTCTATGGAGATGAGGAATTCATTTTCCAGCATGATCTGGCACCTGCCCACAGTGCCAAAACCACCAGTAACTGGTGTACTGACCATGGCATTACTGTCCTCGATTGGCCTGCAAATTCCCCTGACCTGAACCCCATAGAGAATATGTGGGGTATTGTGAAGAAGAAGCTGAAAGACACCAGACCCAACAATGCTAATGAGCTAAAGGCCGCTATTGAAGCATCCTGGGCATCCATAACACCTCAGCAATGCCACAGGCTGATTGCCTCCATGCCACGCCGCATTGATGCAGTAATCCGTGCAAAAGGATTCCCAACCAAGTACTGAGTGCATTAATGGACATTTTCAAATGTTTGATTGTGTTTTGCTGTTATAAATCTTTTTTTTTTACTTGGTCTGAGGAACTATTCTAATATTTAGAGATAGGATATTTGAGTTTTCTTAAGCTGTATGCCATAATCAGCAATATTAAAATAATAAAAGGCTTGCAATATTTCAGTTGATTTGTAATGAAGACAGTCCTGTACATTCTTCTCTTGCATACATACATTGTCTTCAGACATACATGCATTCTTCTCTCGCATACATATATTGTCTTCAGACATATTATTTTTAATATTAAATGTAAACATTGAAGGAATGTGCATGAGAGCAAAATGTATAAATATGAGCATTAAAATATATGAATATGAGAACAAAATGCATGAATGTGTGAGTGACAATGTATGAATGTGTGCATTGAAATATGATAATATGAGAGCAGAATGTGTGAGTGTAAATATATACGTGTGTGAGAGTGAAAATGTATGTATGTAAAAGGAGAATAGTGTGTGAGAGTGAAAATGTATGTAAGTAAAAGGAGAATATATGTGTGTAAGAGTGAAAATGTAGGCTATGTATGTAAAAGGAGAATAGTGTGTAAGAGTGAAAATATATGTATGTAAAAGGAGAATATATGTGACCTAACCCTGAAAATTATTATCATCTGAAATTAATCATTTTGTTATTAATATTAAATACATATAAGTATTGTTACAACTTGTATTTAGAAATACTCTGTTGTAATTATTGATGCATAAATGTGTTCATCCATTCAATGTGGCATCTGCTATAATGGGGTTAATGTATGATATTACTTAATAATACAATACATTAGAATATATGATATGATTATTACATTTGAGTTTTATTCATTTCTTATTTCATAGTTTCTCATTATTATAATTTTTATCGCTCATCTTATTTTTGATTTTATTAATCTGTGCTATCCTGTTTTTCACTCTCACTACTGTGTAAAAACACCCCAACAATATTACAAAAATATACTGCATAAAGCAAACTATATACTTTATTTGATCTAAAATATTGATATTTTTTCACTATAGTAGCCTGTGAAAACCATAACAAATAAGTGATTAAATGCTACAGTATTCAGCAAACACAACTGCAGAGCTGCAAACATTGCAAACAGACTAAGTTCTACAACACCCAGTTGTCTTTGTGTATTTGTGAATGAAGCGCCATCTCATGGTTAAATCCTGTAATTGAACAAATGGGGAAATTGGGCAACGCCCCCTAGCAATTTGGCAACACACCCAGCCACTGGGATCCACTGGGCTTTTGACTGGGACACACCCATGTGAGTCCTATCTGGAGTGCTACATCTGTAGCAACCTATAGGATGGGAAATTGCTGACCTATTTTAAACTTACCTTGTGTTTTCACTCTCACTTAAGTCCCTCTCCCTTCGCCATCAATCCAAAATCAGCTGAGCTGCAACATAATACAGACAGTTAATAATCAACAGAATCACAAGGACATTATATGACTGCTAAAAACCCTCACTCATAAGTTACGTTTTTGTTTACTGTTTGGAAGTCTCAAATATGCACTCTAAATCCATATCAATAGCGATGTATCACAAAAATAGCTCTCTTCCTTATTATTGTGTAACGTTAACTAATAACTAACTTAAACTCCAAGATGGATATCCTCATTTCACCACCTCCACCCACTATAATCACACGCCCCAATGTTATATTTAACTAATATTTAACTCCCTCCACCCCGGATAAAAGCACGTTAAGAAGCCCTTTTTCTCTAATTCCACAACGTTGGAAGACATAACATTAAGAGAACGGATTAATAGGCTGTTCATGGTTAACGTCGTGTGTTGCTAACTTTATCTAGTATCCTAGCCTAATCTGTTTAGTTGTCCGGTTGAAAATTAACGCAAGCTCTATGCCCACGGTAGAGCAGGAAACAGAAGTTGGTCCAGGTTCTGGTCAACCCAAAATTGTGATAGAGAGAGAAACATGTTTTTTCATTCTGCCACCTCTAATGCTTACAGCAAGTAATCAATACATCGGAAGGGTTCATGTACATGTAGGCTACGGTTTGTTAGCTGTTTGCCTAAACTACCCCTATAGCTATGTTGCCGGCTAGCAAACTCAGGCATTGCAAACAATAACCTGATATCAGAAAACTAGAAATGTATAACTCACCTGACACTGTGGCGTACTATTCTCGTCATTCGAGTCTGTCATGTCCTGTAAATATCAACGATGGATGCGTAATAAGAACTTCAACAGCCTGATGGCAACCGAAAATCCTTCTCTCATCTCAGATAGAAGCAACCTGGTATCACGGCAAGACGTGAACATGTGACCATTTACCATGCTGGGAGACGTGAAGATGTCACGATTTCGTCCCTTCAAACGTGACAGTTACACGGTATTGTTAACCCATGTTAACCAGTGGAGAAATAACCGGAAATACCAAGCAAATGCTACCCCGACGTAATGATTTATTTTTTAATAGTCACACTCAATTACGCCGATTTTCTTGTTGCCCCAGCTGGTCGACACCTCTTTTAGCAGAAACAAAGGCTACATTAATGTATTAAATCGATGTTAATCCATGCGTGTGGATGTGGAATTAACGGACGTGACATTGTGCGATTGAGTTGCCAAGCAACAGCTTTGGTTCATGTTAATTTACAAACTCGTTAGTTATATTTAAATACATAGAAGGCCTCACAAAATACTTTAATGCAAATTCAAATTTAAATGTGAAGGAATGTGTGTATAATAAAATACATCGGTCATAAACTAAACCGGAAACAGACGTAGGCAAGATCCTCAGCTCGATGATTGGATGGTTTAGCCGCAATGCATGCTGGGATTTGGTGTTTATGTGATGTGAAATCTGAAAACGTTTTTAAAAAATACAATAATACTTTATTCCGAGTGTGCTTGCTTTTCTCTTTGAAAGTCATCACATAATGGCATTGTAATACACGGTTCGGCTGCATTAAATATTACATATCTGCCGTAATTCTCTATTTATAGAGCCCTGCTGAGAAGACTTCTAGACAAACAGGAGAACTGCCGCCAAAACTGAAAATGTGACGTGGATCATAAATATATAAGCAATTAAACAACATCTTACATTTCTTTTCACACGCTAATTCACACTAATTCGGCTGACTTTTATATTTGATCCAATTGGTACAGATGGAGCGATTCATTTCGGACAGTTTGAAACGCGAGGGCCGTGATTGGTACGTGATCTGCCCTCGCTCAAGGGAAAACCTCCAGCTTGACTTGAGACCGCCCCCGTGATAGATAAATGTAATTATAATGAAGCCAGCTGCAATGGATCATTGATCCACCAGGAGGTGCAGTGGGGTTCCACACTGGAGCTCATGTGAAATAAAGTCAGATACAGTACGCTGGATGTACAGCGGAACTTTGTTAAGATCCATATGTCAAGGATATCATACTCTGTGCTAAATAAGAGACATGTAATCATTTACAAAACATCAACATGTTGTTATTTAACAAAATAATTTTGTTATTCGAAAAAAACGAACGGGAGGAAATGCAGCCCGGCTCTCGATTTTTAATCCTAATTTAATCCTAATCTTCACCACGATCATTTAGGTTTATGTTCGCCGAATTGACATGAAATCACTGACACATATGAATATACTATATTCAACTTCATTAAAACGTTATTAACGTGCCTAAACTCAGTAATTCACCAAAAATATTTATATTTTAATGGGGTTTCGTCGGTCGATCAGGATCCCAAAGTGTAGCGGAGGGATCCTCATCTGGATGAAGGGTGTTATTTTCCCCATAAAGAACAAGTCGCTGCAAATTATCCCGCTTATTACATGGCCACATTCTCAACAAAGTAACGACATGACTCCCAATATTAATTGAAATGCTTTTATGGATTTAAAAAATGTTTTTATTGATTTAAAAAATAGTTGTATGTATTGATTTAAATTCACATGCATCCGCTAAGAAAAATAGTCCGTTGTTACAGTTTTTTAAACAGTCTGAATGAAACGGCAGCTCTCAGCTGTGTATTTACACAACTAATGGCCTATCAACCACAGCTCTCTCCCCCCCTCCCCCCCTGATCTTTCTTCTCCAGCAGCTAAATTAACAGTAGGTTACTCTGAGTGACCATAGACTGTATGTGACAAGTTTACAGTTAGTGACGTAACAACACCATAAAAGCTGGTGGGTTGAAAGCAATACGGGAGGTAAAAATAACTACAATAATTGTGACTTATTTATTGTGGCTTTTATGTTTTTAGGTATAAAATCTTATGTAATTCAGGCTTATAGTTCACCCTTCTCTAAAAGCCTTCAACAATGACAATATTCATTGTAATTTAATAAATCCTTCCAACACACATTGTAAAAAATAGCCTACTGTAAGTTAAGAAATCATTTCAATATGTACATCTTCTGATGTAACAACAATAACATTATAAATAGTAACATAGCTGAACATGGTATTGCACATTTAGCTTTGAGTGTTACTGACCTGAGATGTTTTTATTACATGAATTAAGGTGACTGAGGCTTTTTAACATACAGGGATGCAAACTCATCAGGTAAGAAAAAGGTGACAAGGATCCGAGCCCCCGGCTCCCCCACCCCACAGAATGACAGAGGATTTTAGCAGTCAGAACAACTAAAGCAGCAGTGTTAATAATAACAGAAACGCCAAAGAGTCACATAATAGAAATATATAAAAGCATTTATTTCAAATTGTGGAGCAGTCAGTTTATAATTTTGGCAGCACTGTTGAGCATTTTGAAAATGTATTTTCAGGCCTCTGTGCAAGGCTTAAGTCTTTTTATCTTTATAGCCACATGGTGTAAAGTAACTAAGTTCATAAACTCAACAAGTACTATACTTGGGCACAATTTTGAGATACTTGTACTTTATTTAAGTATTTCAATGTTTTGCTACTTTGTTCTTCTACTCCAATACAGTTCTGAGGTACATGGTGTACTTTGACTCCACTACATGTATTTAATACCTTTAGTTACTTCACAGATCTGGATTAATTAAGTGAAATATAATCAAGTGTTAAATCAGACTTTAGTTCCACCTGGAGTAAATCCACAAGCTACCCTGCAGTATACAAAGTCATTCAAACTAGCTGCACCTTTAGCAGCTTTGAGAACACTTTCATGATCAATCATTATACAACATATCATATCTATTATTCTGAAATGGACCAATCTGCACAATGACTACTTTTACTGTCGCTACTTTCACTATATTTTGATGATAATACTTTTCTACTTTTACTTGAGGAACATTTTGAATGCAGGACTTTTACTGTAACAGAGTATTCCTACACTCTGGGACTATTACTTTTACTCAAGTACAAGATCTGAGTACTTCTACTTTTACTCAAGTACAATATATATACTTATACCACTTCTGTTTATAGCCTATGAAAAAAACTATTAGAAATAGAAGGCTAAAGTTAACGTTAGCAGATAGTGACAATGTATGCTAGCTAGCTAGCTCAACGATTCCTTAAATAATATTGCCACAGAAAAACTTTTCAGTTCACATCACGCTCTGACGCTCCGACAGGGAGCTCTGCTCTGAACACCTGAACGGCCCGTTCTAACAGCTGTTCACCAGCGGTCCAGTCTGTGCCACAGTGACTCCGGACGCACAGTTAATATTAACGAACGCACCCGTAGGTAATGTAGCTGCTGAAGCTAGACCATCATCTCGGAGCAGCAGAGCCTTATTATACATCCATGAGCAGAGCCGACAGGCAGGAAGACTCGTGCACACAGCTCGTACTTCATTATAATATATACAAAAAGAACACCATGCGTGTCATGATGGCACATAACAGCTCACGGCCGCAGATTACTCCGGGTCCCAGCCCCCCCCATACCCCAAAAATATTTGTATTGCAGATCTACATGAATCACACAAACGACTTATTTTGGATTCAAAACGGCGAATTTCGCCGAAAGGTGACAAGTTTGCATCACTGAACATAGACAGAGCACAACTGAAACATAACATCTGAGATGTAACAACATAATACACTTGTGGGGATTCTTGGGATGTGAGGAGTGAGGGACACGGCTTAGAACGGGCGTGTCGCCTGGCAGGACAGGAGAGTGTGTGCACCAGTCTGCCTTGATCTATGAATTCATGTCCGTGACACTCACTGCTGCCCACAGCTGTTTTATAGAAGGAAATTCCTTCACTTCATGAAAGTGTTTTAACCACACACACCTCTACTACACACACATGACGGGTGTTATTTTCCCCATAATGAACAAGTTGCTGCAAATTATCCCGCTTATTACACGGCCAAATTCTCAACAAAGTAACGACATGACTCCCAATATTAATTGAAATGCTTTTATGGATTTAGATTTTTTTTTTATTGATTTAAAAAATAGTTGTATTTATTGATTTAAAAAATAGTTGTATGTATTGATTTAAATTGACATGCATCCGCTAAGAAAAATAGTCCGTTGTTACAGTTTTTTAAACAGTCTGAATGAAACGGCAGCTCTCAGCTGTGTATTTACACAACTAATGGCCCATCAACCACAGCTCTCTCCCCCCCTCCCCCCTTGATCTTTCTTCTCCAGCAGCTAAATTAACGGTAGGTTACTCTGAGTGACAAGCTTACAGTTAGACACAACACTGTCATTGCAAGTGACCCTCAGTTAGTTGACTTTTATGTTCAACTGCTAAATTCGTTACTGATAAAAAAAGGGCTTCTACTGTACCTAATTACCTTAACACTAAAAACGCCAGAGGTTTTTGTATAGGCCTACCTAAACCCGTCAAATCCCGCTATTAGAATGCAATTTTTAACAACATAGGGTGCTACATAACACACTTTCAGGAAAAGTCAGGGACTGGGAGACTTTAATATTTTATTGAAAAAAAGTTACATTGCACACACACAACAACACATCACACAAATTGACCCGATTGGCGGTTCTAGTATTAAATAAACTCACTAATTAATGAAACCAGTTCAATACGCATTATTCTTATTCTTATCATTCTTTATGAGCGCAGAAATAGTCTTAAAATCAGATCTGTTTTTTAAATGAAATCTGACGGCAGGCAGTTAGCTCTGATCACCTATGACAAATGCGCGGCACCTAATCGCTGGCCATTCAGCCACAGACACTGTTCGAAATGGGGGGGAGCTAGGAGGAGCTTGGCTCCCCCGAAGAGGGAGGGAGCTCCCCTGAAGGCTGACTTTGAGATAAATAGGGGGAGCCCAAAACAGTCTTGCATATTTGTGTCACACAGATTAGAAATGTTGAGTTTCTATAAATAACAGTTCTTGAAATAAATAATAGTTATTGTTCATTACAGTTTCTGAATATTTGTTTTATATTTGTGAATATGTCTGGGTGTTGCTATCTGTATGTGGCGGCGCTGCATTCTTACTTACGTTGCTATGATTATGGCGGTGATGCCGGCGCGGTATTTGAAATGTTCATATTGATATTTTTTTAACTCTGGCTGTGTAATACAAAAATATGGCAAAACGAAAACAGCCAAGCGTCACAGCTTTTGGATTCACAAGCAAAGAAGCGAAGGAGTCTAAAAATGACAACGTGAACGGAAAACAACTTTTAGTTGGCCGGCTGTAAGCGGCGTTAGGGTCGAGTTTGACAGCTCCACACCGAGGGAGAGGCCTGCCGATGCGGAGCCTGAAGAGGCTTCAACAACGGCCACATCCGCCGGCATAGTGACACCGTCTGTATTAGTAGAAGAGTGTTTTTATAGCAATTGATCGCATCCGCGCTGCTGCGCCAGTCAACAGAGCGTGCGTGTGACATATTTAGTAGCAGGATGTGCTCTGAAAAGTAGGGCTCACCGAAAGCAAATGGGTAATTCGAAAACTGACAGAGCTCCCTCAATACAAATCAAACTGTAGAAGGTGTGAAAGCACCTATTGTTTTAAATAATGGTCGGAATGTGACCTGTGAGCCTTCTGAATTACCGTGGGACAGCACATTCTAAACTAAAATGTTCAATCAATAAAGTAACATCTTATCTTATCTTAATAATATCTTCATATTAATAATAATAATAAATCATACAGTATGTGTCCGAAAGGGAGCAGGAGGAAGCAAACACAAAAATATACTGCATATTAAAGCAAACGATTGTAAAGGTTAAAGTATGAGCATAACAAATAAAGAAGTGTAATGTAAACGTTTACATTATAATTATGATTATTTAATATATAAAGACTATATATTATTGAATTACAAGATTAGATATACTTTAGTTGATCTAAAATATTGATGTGTTAAAATGCTCTTCAAAACACAACTGAAAGTCCATGAAACTTGTCTTTCTGTATTTGTGAATGAAGCGCCATCTCCTGGTTAAAACCTGAAATTGAAAATCTGGCAACGCCCTCTTGGAAAATAGTTGGAGGGCTTAACATTCCTCTATACTGGTCTTTGGCTGGTGCTAGGCAGGAAGCTGTAAACTGGAGTCCGAAATTCAGTGCTCCATCTGTAGATAGGCTGTATTTACACCATAACGGTGCATGCTCCCCCGGGAAGATATTTTTTTAAATATTGAAGTTAAAAGCATCAATCTGATGCACTTTGAGAGCAAAATTAAGAGATCTATGGATACATCTCAACACCCATATGAAACAGAACTGTAAGCAGATTTTCTTTATGGATATTTTACAAATCACTCCCCTTTAAACAGTATTCTTGTTTTACTGCCATATAGTATTTCATAACTGTTTTTCATTTTTATAACTATAATAATAATAATAATAATAATAATATTTTTAATAATTCGTGACCAAACCGTTTGAGACCCAGGAAACAGCTCCTTATGTCCATTAGTGCAGCTAGCTTACCAGATGCTAACAACACGGTCCCTGCTGGCACCGGTGCGCTCTCTCTCTCGCTCGCTCGCTCAATCACACTAAATGCGCTATTGCCACACACACAGCCGAGCTTGAATGAAACACAGAGACCCAGAAGTACTTGTACTGTATTTCCATGCAACTCTCTGATTGGTCTGGTGTCTTGCCTCTGTTGCATTCACTGAAAACGGGAAATTGCAATCCTGCCGTCCTCTCTAGTGTCATGATGAGGTTCAGGTAAAGCACGGTTAATGTATTATATTATTAAGGGAGAATTGTCCGGGGCTGCAGAAAAGGCCAGGCGATGCCACTGATGGTCTCAATCAATATTTCCCAAGTTTTCTCTAATACAGCAGATGTGCATTTAAAAGAATATGATCCAATGAGGAGAAAACTAGAAAATATAGTAGCTTAAAGGTACTGTCAGGCTGTTACAGTGTTGTCTGAGAACTTTAACCCTTTCACAGCATGCTCGTTCATGATAAGTCGTTGGACCATTTTGGTCACCCTTTGTTTACATTATAATTGTTGTCATATGGATATCTATGTTGTAATTGTATCCTGTTTTTTACTCTGTACACAAAACATATATTGCATGTATACTCCTCCTGGAAGAAGGATCCCTCCTCAGCTGCTCTCCCAGGGGTTTCTTTAATGTTTTTCCCGCCTGAGAGGTGATTGTACTGAGCTCCATCTTCTAATATATCTTCTGTTTGCAAAAAAACAATATTGGGACCACCAAAACCATAATGGGAAGGCTACAACGCCAAACTGCACAACCAATGGGTGACATCACGGTGGGTTCTTATATATAATGTCTCAGGTTGGATCAGATCAAGGTCAGATCACTTTCCCACCACAGAGGAACCGCTCCAGAATTACTTTCTGACCCGACTGAGACATCTTCCTCTAGATTCTTGGTGGTTTTTGTTTAAACTAGTCTATGATTTCATTGATCTGCTCAATCCAATCACACCAGAGAGAGAATGAATACAGTCGGATTCAACTAAACACTGTGGGTTGGGAAACACCCATCATTTCCTGCGACTGTGCAATATGGGCAAATAATGGTATATTTGCTTTTGGATCTAATCTGATCTGGACTGGAATTCTATACACTTTAACTTCAAAAAGTACCATTATCAAATTTTATTTTGATGATTTCAAGATATAAATTAACTCACACGCAGAGGCAACACTACGTCTTTGAAAGGCACACACACATACACCACACCCCCCCGCACACACACACACACACACACACACACACACACACACACACACACACACACACACACACACACACACACACACACACACACACACACACACACACACACACACACACACACACACACACACACACACACGCACACACACACACACACACACACACACACACACACACACACACACAAAGACAAACAATCACATATACATGCAGAAGCAAGGGGGCGTGGTAAAATAAGGGTGACTAGTGAAAAGCCCTTCACTATTAGCCCCGCTCCCTCAGGTCTCTGGGGTCCACACACTGGTCGGAACAATGCACAGTTTAACTCCATCTACTGGCCACACACACACACACACACACACACACACACACACACACACACACACACACACACACACACACACACACACACACACACACACACACACACACACACACACACACACACACACACACACACACACACACACACACACACACACACACACACACACACACACACACACACACACACACACACACACGCACACACACACAGAGACAGAGTGTAGTGAAGAAGTATGCAATCATTACTTCCTGAGTCTGTGTGAATGTATGTGTTTTTTGAATGTACGTGTTGACCACGTCTGTCAGTCAGTGCTCTTTTGTGTGTTAATGGGTTAAAACTAATTCAGTTTCATTGGTCAGATCATTAAGGGTCCTCAGGCGTTGTCACAGAAGATTATATCTATCTCGTTTTAGGGGGGGGGGTGAGATAGGATAAGGCACAGCGAGAGTTGAGGTATTGCATCCTTAATGGGATTACTAGTTTAAGTTAAGACAGACGAGAAGGTTTTCTGTTTTATGTAATGAGGCCTATGGTTCTATTCTTCTTCCATCATTCCCTGATATGTTGGGAACACAGCCAGCAAAGTTCAAATGTGTGAACATATTTTATAATTCTCTCTCTTCCCCCCACATCTCTCCCATAGTCTAAGTCTATGGCTTTAGAACATGGCTTCATTTTCTTTCTTTTCTCATTTTCCCACCCTTCCTCTTGTTTTCTAACCCTCTGTCTTTGTTCATCTCTTTTTCTTTATTTATTTTCTTTCTCCCGGTCCCTTCCCCCAGTTTTCCCACCTCCATGCTCCATCAGAAGCACCACAAAGCCACCCTGCCTGGCAACCACCACGCTGCCGCCTCTGCCCCGGCAACAGGCTGTCGCCAGGGCTGCCGACCCCTGACCCCATCACAGCTGCTCAGCCATCACATATCCCACAATCCCCTGCTCCCAGCTCGCTCCCGTGACCAGGGGGTCACACACGGGAATCAGCAGATAATATGATTGCATTGCTTTCTCTTTGTCCTTCATCTAGTTTAAAAAAAGAATGAAAGTAGGAGAGAGGAGTAAAGGAGACACACAGGAATAAGAGTAAATGAAAGGAAAGGAGATGAAGGAAAGAAAGAGAAAAGAAGGGAAGGAGATGAAAGAAAGATGGAATAAAAGGTAGCAAGAGAAGAGAAGTCCAGAAAAGATTGAGAATAAAAGAGAGGAAATTCAATCAAAAGAAGAAACAGGGAGATAAAATGAAAATAATTAAGAACAAGAGGAAAGGAAACAAAGGGAGGAAAGAAATGAGGACGGCAGTAAACTGCAAAAATGACTGATCTTGCCAAGAGTTGCCATCTTATATCAAGCCATAAATTCTTACTGGACTTGTTTTGAGAATAATGTACTATGCAAGAGCTGCTTGTGTAAGATGATGAAGCTTCTTTTAAGAACATTAGACTTCTGAATTCTTATTTGGTCAGCAAATCTTGAAATAAGGTATTTTACAAACAAATTAAGATAAATTACTGTCAGAGACACAGGTTTGGGTCACTGCCTCATATCAATTTGGGATTTTTTTAGCTGTAAGAACTTGTTTGAAGACATGTTACAACTTATTTTAAGAATCACATGGGATCCATTTAAGTCAGATTCATATTTATGTCAGATGTTAAATCACAACATTAATTCCCAAAGCAATAACAAATCAAAAATATCAACTTTGAATTGGGCAATATATTGAAATTCAATGTATCACAATAGCTCAAGTTAGTAATTATGTCATAGTAAATGATTCTGCCTAAATAACGTTGCTACAAAAATGTGTCTCAGAAAAAAACATAGTACCACACTGTCATACTAAAACTTTTATTTATGACATTGTATCATGGTTCTATCAAATTTCAACCCTGTATTGCATTGTCAATCACATTGAGATAATCTAATTGTAATCCCTATCAACTGTATCAGCTCTTCATATACACATCCTTACAATGTTCATTCAATGAACTTTCATTTCAAGGAGAACAAAAGTAGAAATAATAATAATAATCATACTTTCCAAAATCAAAATTCCCTGAGTATACTATTTTGCAGGAAAAATAATGTTACAGCAGTGCATTACTTTATAATGTTTTTTCTCCCAACACATGTTTGTAAATAAACAAACAGTCAATACAACGACATAAATAAATCCGTATTTGGCAGAATTCTTTGTTGGATTAGACAAAAAAAAAGGGTAACCGTACTCTATGACAGATAACAATAATAAAACAGTAAAAAAGACATTAAAAAAAAACACTTCCTACACATTTTCCTGTGTTATCTCAATAAGCTAGATTTCACTCAAATTATCATGTTGCATACACAGGTATAACCTTCCAATGCTCATTCAATGATCATCATATTTCGGTTTTAAGTGCAATGACATCCCTAAGGTTATATTTGATCAAAATATACACACTGTTTTCAAAACTCATTGAATAATAGGATGTATAGTCAACAAGCTTTTCTGCATCTATCAACTCTGTTGCTTGGGCAAGATTGGGTACAGTGACTTCATATGCTAATAAATCTTTGTTAAAACACACAGTTTCATAAAGCTGATGTTCAAAGCAATACAATGAAGAATCTACGACATAAATGTTTTTTATAAGTCCAAAGATAGGTACTGTATCATTTGCTTAAGTTATTATCAGAGACTTTCCGCTGATGTACTTGTTACCATTAAGAATAAGCCACTTGACTGAGACTGCATGTTGTATGCCATCAATCCCCAAGAAATCTCTAATCTTTGCTGTGATTTACTCTTTATTTGTCACTTCTGAGACGGGGCCCAATTCTTTCTCATGTAAAAATATTGGATGCTCAATGCCCATTTCATTTTGACAGCATTCAAGAAGCTGGTTATGGTTCACCAACGATTTATATACATTTTTGAAGTTCAATTTAGATGACCACTGTTTAAAAAAACAGTGCTTTAAATCAAATCTCATGCACATATGCCTTGTCAAAGGACCCAGAGAAAGAATTTGGGTCGGGAGATGCAACATGTAATGTTGCTTAGGCGTTACATTTTTGTCAGGAAAAAGTTGCTTAAACTGTTTTAGATGCTGCTCAATCATTTGTTTAAGTCTTAATACAGTTTGCAGAGATATGACAGGCGCAAAAACTATTCAAACTATCTCAATTAATTCCAAAATAAACTTAACGTAAATATTTCCCTTCATATTGTTCAACAGAAAAGGCATGATCTTTAACAATATCAGCATTTGCCAAGAAGACTGTTTAAGTTTGTTATCATTAGATGACAAGGTATTGACACTGACAGGACAGGGCTTGTCTCGTACATCAATAGATGAAAAAGGAAAACTCTGCATGGCTGAATTGAAAATGTCCAACTCCATTTGTCCTGACAGAATAAGGTATTTTAACACACACTTAATTTCCATGGGTGCAACACCCTCAAGAATTATGTGCATTATGTCCTGTGGAGTTTGCTGAATGAGGTCAAAGGCTGGAAATTCAACCAGCTTGCTTTTTCTGTTTATTCCGTAGGTGGTTTTAAGGGCAGATTTCAAGAACTCTGTGCCGGCCCTTTCTATTTCAATGCACAGTGAAACTTTGTTCGTCAAAATTGATTTGCATGTCCTCAAAGGTACATTCTCAGTGCCTGCACTTGCTATATGCAAAACCAACTCCTTCCTTAAAGCCAGCGAGCTCATGTTGCGCAAGTGTGTCACCACATAGTGAAATTAAAGCACCAAATAAATCAATTTCACCATTCTGTGTTTGTATTTTGACACCATTGTACAGCAATTTTAAGCCTTTATCAATTCTTTCTAATACAACATCAACACCACACTGGTCAATATCATTAGCTTTTGCTATATCAAGGAGTCTAATTGCTGCAAGCTTCGATCTAAACTTGGGGTCTATGTTTCCTAGAGTATAATAAACCATCACTAATTTGTTTACAGAAGCATGTGACCCCAAGGGGTTGCATATCTCTATTTCATCAGTGTACAAGATCAGCTGCAAAGCAGTAGGTTTTATTGAAAACAGAGGGTGAGATTTAAAAAGACTCCCATCAACAATGTCATACAAAAACCCATCTTTGTTGCAGCTTTGTGGTGCAGTGTTGATCATATCAAAGATTCTGGAGTTTGACAACAACTGTTGTGGACTATTAATTAGGGGTATATAGTAAAAACTTTTGTTTTTGATTACAAGAACTCTTGAGTCTCCCTTTTTAACTCTACAAACTTTTCGAGACACAAGTATTTCCTCTGGTTTCACTGGGTTAAAAATATTCTGAATGGTGCTATCCTGCATGTATGGACAGTGACACTGAAGAGGAAGACTCAGAGTGTGATGTTGATGAGGCCCAGGAAGAGACCGTTGACTGAAAGGCTTTAGCAAAAATGCAGAGGATTGCTTGAAGGAAGATTTGCATGTTTAATGGGACTTTTTGGAGGGAGAAGGGCTCTTTTCATTTAACATTTTGAATGGGACTTTGTGGGGATCTTTGGATGGGGGGTGCATTTTTGTTCATTTTTTAATGACACACACACACACACACACACACACACACACACACACACACACACACACACACACACACACACACACACACACACACACACACACACACACACACACACACACACACACACACACACACACACACACACACACACACACACACACACACACACACACACACACACACACACACACACACACACACAGCGCGGAGCTGAGCAGAGCACAAACTTACACATATCATGCGCCCTGGTGACTGGACATCTCCTTCATAAAACGAGAAATAGGGGGAATAATCGGGCAATTCGATGTGTCTAGAGGTGTGTGTGTGTGTGTCGGTGTGTGTGTGTGTCTGTGTGTGTGTGTGTGTGTGTGTGTGTGTGTGTGTGTGTGTGTGTGTGTGTGTGTGTGTGTGTGTGTGTGTGTGTGTGTGTGTGTGTGTGTGTGCGTGCGTGTGTGTGGGGTTAAAACATAGGCATAGCTCTCTGCGCGCAGATACTGTGAGAGTCACGGAAATTAATTCATAGATCAAGGCAGGCTGGTTTACAGACTCTCCTGTTTTGCCAATCCGGTGCTTAAACAAATAGCTCTACACCCCTGGCCGGAATGTACCTAAAATGAAGTCAGAGTTCGAAATATATCTCAAATAATGTATGCACTGCCATTTCCCCACATAAGCATAACAGTCTGCAATGGAATGGTTATCTCCTGTGTGCTCCACTTCCTTGGCGCATCGGTAACTTTCTCGTGCTCACGAAAAAGTATATTGTGCACACGAAAAAGTACATCGTGCGAACGAGAAAGTATATGGTGCACACGAGAAAGACAAAGTATCTCGTTGCAACGAGATACTTTGTTTTTTCCGTGAACCTTTATGAAAGCCTCTGAAGAAGGTTTTAAATATCAGTTGAACGACAATCAAAGTAAATAATAGTTGAATACATATACTACAGCTAAATGGCTCCATTATACCATTAAAGTGCATTAATCATACAATACTGACACCAAGCTTTAACACTGACCTCTGAGAAACACTACAACAACTCACCTCTCACTGGGAGAATAATCATCCAGATGGACTGTGTTTGGACAAAACTCCAGATCAGTGCACTGTGTGTGTGTGTGTGTGTGTGCGTGCGTGCGTACGTGCGTGTGTGTGCTAGGGATGTGCATCTCCATCACTGAGTCCGATGCGATGCGCATCTCGATACGTTGCCACGATACGATACATTAACGATACATTTGAAACACCAGGCGATGCAATACGATACGATTCACCCCTGTTGCGTTACAGTTCGATACGATTTGATTCAACTTTATGCGATTCGGGGCGATTCGATACAATTCAACACGATGCAAAATAATGATACAATTCAATATGGTACGACAGAAGATTTTTTTTTATTCTTTATATGCAGCAAATCATAAATGAACAAAAAAGTGCTTCAAATATTTGGTTCTCTCTACTAGTACTGCGCATCCCATCATGCTGTTTCTTTTTTACCTTAAAAAAAACCACTTGAACCTTTTACAAAAAAGTCCTTTGTAGTGTTCTCTGTCTCCAGAGTACAGTACAATTGTATAACACCTCACAGTTAAACAATTTAAGGATGCATTGCCCATGATTAACAATGTGCAAATAACAACTATCATAGTGCAATGCCCATACAGCTGCCAGCCTGATGTGCTTAACACTCATTCATAGGCTAACTC
This sequence comes from Notothenia rossii, assembly GCF_949606895.1. Lineage (NCBI taxonomy): Eukaryota > Metazoa > Chordata > Actinopteri > Perciformes > Nototheniidae > Notothenia > Notothenia rossii. Next base: position 52,168,074 of record NC_136902.1, read on the forward strand.
ACCAGTGAGCAGAAAGCAGTGGTTTCTATATGAACAATAAAGAATACAAATAACCTTTCACAAACAGCTCTATCACAACTGCTTACAGTAAGGAAGACATTTAAACTATTATTGGCAGTCACAGGCTGCTGTAAACTAAACACCACTCTCTCTAACAGAATACCTCACTGAGTGATTTAACTCATATGTCTAACCTCAGGTTTCTCTTTTCAGCCGCAGACCCCATGTCGCCTCTTTATGTGCGTCGCTAAGTTCTTCGTACTACTTGTGTACTTTAAAGCGGCACGGCAGCGTTTACAATCTGCGAGCGATTCGTTCTTGAAAAATCCGAAGTGCTGCCAAACGTTTGATTTGTACGTATTTTTCGGTGCGCTGTGTTTCTCTTTCTCCTCGACCTCATGTGTGTTGATAACTGAGACTCGGGGCCTCCCTAGTGTGAAGCAAAGATCAAAGATCGTCTCTGCTGAGCGTTGACAAGATGAGGGGATTTTATATGAATGAATCTTTTTTTTACCGATGCAAAGACACTACGCAATCGATGCATAGCGAGTTCAACCCAAACTGTAGCCGATGTGCACTCTTTCAACCGGTGCACTCGCATCTTGAACGTTTATGCCGGTGCACCGAAGTAGTTATATTCATACCCCTTCAAATACACAAAACCTAAACCATGTAAGAGTCGGTGAGGGCCTGATAATTTATTCTGGGAAATTACTCTGACCTACTAATTGACTTAACCGAAGTTATTGATTAAGTTTACTGGTTGGCTCAGATCCATCAGCGTCAGCAAGATCTCACCTCTATTAACTCCCCGAAGAACCAGGTTCAATTAACTGCTGTTTCAATTCAGACAACTCTCTTAAATCTGTTTAAGCGATCCCAAAGGATTTTGATATCAGTAAATGAGGTGTGGCCCTACCTAAGTGTGGCAGGGTGCAATCTTACCTTTGAAGCAGGAGAGGAGAGCGCAGATGTCTTTTAAGTTGTCCCAATCCAAAAGGTGGGATCAGTTTATTTGAAGAAAAATAGGTCCAAACTAATACAAACCTTCTCTCTTTACAACATTATAATTATACTAAACATATAATGCTTGGGTTATTTTCTAATCTAAAACCTTAATTCACAGTTTTACATTTATTACCAAAATTGTAATTTCAACTGCCCAATTCAGTTGTGATTTTTAAATCTCCCGATATAATTTAGAGGCATTTCCTCATAAATGACCGGTGATAATAAAAATCACATTCAAACTTTCATTTTTCACCCACTCAATTCACATCAATGTCATACCTTTTTTCCGACACAGACTAATAACAGACTAATAACATTCAAAAACCCATACCTGTCCACATGAATTCGGAGGAAGATTCCTCACAGGTGGCGGTTACTAATACTCACAAACACACTCCTATCCGACACAGATGGCGGGTACTAACATCCACAAACACATACCTATCTCCCGCATGTATTCAGAAGAAGATCCGCACAGGTGGCGGTTACTAATATTCATACACGTTTTTCCGACACAGAATGCGAGAATAACATTCAAAAACCCATTCCTATCCGCATGAATTCGGAGGAAGATTCCTCACAGGTGGCGGGCCTAATATTCACAAACACATTACTCATCAAATCATTCCACTCAGTTCACAAAGAAATTCACTCAGCATTCAACCAAGAAATTTGAGAGATATTTACCAAGTCTGAGAGAACCTTACCGAGAGCTATTAACCCAGCTCTGAGGAACAGAGCTTTTACCAGGAGAGAGTATACCAGGGGAAAGCCCCCTCTCTATCAGCATGCTCCCAAAAAGCCAGTGTCTTTATGCTCAACAACAGGATAGAAAAACCTAAGACACCTGCTCCATACCCATATTTGTGGAAACTGGGCATGGCCTCTGATGTACAGGACTGGACATGACCAGACATATTCTATTGGCTATGGCATAAGACACACCTTCCCATGTTTGTATAAAAAGGACATGACCCCTACAAAATATTATTCTCGGCTATGACATAACCACCTTTTTGGGGCCTCAGTGTGTTTCTCCTTAAGTCCGGAGCCCCACTCCCTGTGTACTGCTGTGAGAGGAGAGGGAAAAAACTGCCTACTCTCTTACCAATGACACCCATAAATCATTATAGGCCTTACACTCAATTTAACAAACCACTTGTGTTTTGTTTATACTGTAAATATAGAAAAACCTAAAATATGAAGCATTTTCATTGTGGGTTATACAAGAATATAATTGATTATATTTGATTAAAACTAACTTTCGTTTTAAGTATTCAACATACTATGAAGATTTCAACACATTAGTATGCATGAAAAGTGGCAGGTGGTGTGACAGGCCACACCTCTCCTACTTATGCTAATGAGCTAAGTCCCGCTTCCCTTTGTTCGAGGTGTGAGATCCTTTGATGTGAGGGGTGAGGTGTCATCACACGTAGGTGTGAAATGCCCCCATTAGTAGAGCCTTTGTTGTCTAATCCTTTGATGTGAGGGTTGAGGTGTTATAACATGCCGTTGTGATTTCGTACCGGCATGTTATAAGCCTCTGATGATAATCTAGGTGTTGATTAAGGCAGTCTCTTTGAAGTTGTGCATGAGACTGTCTTGCCCCCGTCCCCTCACACCCCCGGCCTCTCCCTCCTTTCTCCACCCCTTCCTGTCACACCCACCTTTCCTTTGGCTATGAGGCCAGAAGATAATGGGGGTAGAGTTAGGTGAAAAAAGAAATCTGTGCAGACTAAATAAAAAGCCAATCATTTCCACTCATCAAGTCACCTTTCAAAAAAGAAAAATGGCCAAGAGACGCATCGATAGGGGTTTAATCAGCGAGACGCCTGTGACAACTTACCGCCATCCGTCGGGAGCGCCAGTCAAGAAACGGATGCAGTATCTGTGCCGGGTTCAGACCCTCCGTCTGAGGCTCTTCATGAAAAATAGAGTCTGGATGTGTGAGACTGTCTCCCCCCGCCCCCCACACACCCCTTCTTCTCCCCCGCTTTCTCTCCCCCCTCCTGTCACCCCCTGATTTTGCTCTTATCCTATGCCAGAAAGATAGGGGGGTGGAGTTAGTTTTAAAAAGAAATACGCTCAAACTAAATAAAAAGCCATTAAATTTCACTCACTAAGTCACCTAAAACTTGTATTGTCCTCTCTAAATTAGATTAGTTTTTTAATATGATTTGTGTTAACTAAATATGTTCTTTTTGTAAGTTGTATGGCTTGTGAACTAATGTGTAATTACTTTATTAACTATAAGGAAGTCTCTTTTATGAAGAGGGGTAATAATAATTTAAAAGATCTTAATGACCCCCTGATCTTGTATTTTAAATGTGTAATTACTTCACACAACTTTAAAAGCCTCTATGAAGTTATTGTTAACCTCTTAAGCACGAGGGTACCCCCAGTGGACCCCCCCCCCCACCGTTTTTTTACGAAACTATGTCTCAGGGCTTCTTAACATTTATGAAACTATTAATGTTCCATACCCTTTTAACGATAAGAAACTCAGCTAACTACCAATATGAACCATTTTTAGCTAAAATAAACACAAGAGTAATACCAAGCCTTTGAATTAGCATGGAGCGAAAAAATGCTAACTAATGCTAACGGACTTTTGCACAGCACTCACGGTAGCAATGCGCTTATTACTTATCGTCACTGCACAAACAAGATATCCGATTAAAGCTGAGACTCCACAGATTCCACACATGTAATGTCATCACTGTAGGACCCCGAATTGCGGAGCTATCAGCCAGAAAAGAGAAAGTAAACAACATCCGGTTTCAAAAATATTACAATAATTACGTCTTACCTTTTTTGATTTGTGATCAAAAGTTGTGTTCACCAGAATAAAAACGCCGCTCAAGGTTAATCCAATGTCTTTGTGTCACGTATAATTTTTTACTGATAATCCCCCATAATATTTATGGCAATATGCTGGGTATAAAGTTTTGCTGTCCAGGCTTGTACTTTCAGATGTGCTTTGTTTGCTTCTCTATTATATAGTTCTATGGTAATGTTTACGTGGATTTGGGAACTGCCCCTTGATTCTATTGGATATTTTGGTTAAGAAAAAGGTGTAAATCACCCAAATCGACCAATGGGTTCCAGAGATATGGTCCTGCGTAAAGTATGAAGAATGCCAGCCGACGTAAGCACTTTACGCAGCAGACTTTACTTATTGTTTACCACGTAAGGAAGCAGGAATTGCAGGACCCAGAGCGCATGGAGCACAGAGCGGAAAGCAGATAACGGAATTGCAGTTTTATTGCTTATAGATTATCAGAACATTTCAAAGGGGACACAGCCACATTGGATATTAACCTATGGATTAACTACATCATCGTTGTTATCGTTTTAATGCCATTGAAGACCAGTTTAGACCAGACAAAGACAAAGGTAAGCCACGTTAGCATTGTGTAGCTACCTAGCGCCACTTCTTTTGATTTACGTTTTTGTTGATAACGTTGCAAGTGTGTATCTTTCAGTGTTGAGGTGGGCACCGTTAGATTCTGTGTCTTTACGATCATAAACGATGTGTTGGATGTGCAGCTGGGATAAGTAATAAGGGAGCTAGGAGTGATTTCCGGTGCATAATAGGTAAGCATTTTTCGCTCGGGGCTAATCCAGAGCCTCACTGTTAGCATTGTGGGGCCTAAGAGGATAAGAGAGTATGTTTTTTAAATTTTTAAATTTTAAATTTTTTCACAACAGTTGTATTTGGATGGAATGAATACCTATAGTGATCATTCAAAGTAATACAATTATTTTTACAGTGAAAAAGGTCAAATGGAACCGATGGTTCCCAAATTATCCAGAGGTGAGTCCGCCTGGACTTTATTTTTCTAAACCTCTCTAAAAAGGTCAAATCTCTCTTGTTTTGCATCAATCTTGATACAGGGTACTTATTATATGTTATAATTTGGATTCCTGAAGCTTTTAGTCTACTGACCCATCATTCAAGGGTGGTTTTCACCAGAGCCGGCCCGATCCATTAAGCGACATAAGCGGCCGCTTAGGACCCCGCAGCCACTAGGGGCCACCTAGCAACAACAACAAAATATAATGAAAAAAAAATTATAATAATAATCTCAGTACACCGTCGCCGTGATAAGTATGTTTAATTAATTGTGTTAATATGCCTAGATTGCCTACTCTCAAAGTCATGTATTATATTATTGAGTCAATCATATAATACATCCACCGTGCTTTACCTGAACCTCATCATGACACTAGAGAGGACGGCAGAATTGTAATTTCCCGTGTTCAGTGAATGCAACAGAGGCAAGACACCACCAGACCAACCAGAGAGTTGAATGGAAATTCAACTCAAAGACGACGGTACTGTATCTGACCATAAATAATACTTTTATTTCCAAATAGGTGTAGATTAAAGGTATTTCTACATGTAATTGGTCGCTCTATTCCCAGCAAAATGTCATTCAAAAATATCCACATTTAAAATACATGGCTAATAAAGCCACACTGAAATGTAACACTCAAACTATTGTGGATTACACTGAGTCTTTGCAAATGTAGTATTCACGTTACATGCTGGTAAAATGAGTTGCAAATGCAATTTACTGTAGGAAAAATTGAATTAGTTAAATATATTCTTAATGCACTAATTTATTCAATATAACCAAACAGCGTGTTAAGTCGATTTTTCCATTTGCCTGCAGGGGCATGGCATCATTAATGTATTGAATAAAGGCCTTTTATCCACTGCAACAAACTGGCCTGTGTCGCCATCTGTAGGAAAGTTTGTGTCATAGGTTTTGTATATAGCAAAATTGTTTACCAAAGTTATGCCAGTAACATGTCCTACAATCAGAGCCGGCCCGATCCATTAAGCGACATAAGCGGCCGCTTAGGGCCCCGCAGCCACTAGGGGCCCCCTAGCAACAAAACAAATAATAATAATAATCTCAGTACACCGTTGCCGTGATAAGTATGTTTAATTAATTGTGTTAATAAACCTAGATTGCCTACTCTCAAAGTCATGTATTATATTATTGAGTCAATCATATAATACATCCACCGTGCTTTACCTGAACCTCATCATGACACTAGAGAGGACGGCAGAATTGTAATTTCCCGTGTTCAGTGAATGCAACAAAGGCAAGACACCAGATCAACCAGAGAGTTGAATGGAAATAAACATCTGTCTTATTGGCTGACAGATACCTATCCTGTGAGCTGTGACAATGTTTAGAATAAACTGTCAGTCGGACTCAGAGTTTTTGAAGATGGACATAAGAACATCTTTTCTTAAAAAAGACGACAGTTCTCGAGTGGTGGCTCACACAACAGCCCCAGAGCCACATCTTGAGCCAGGAAGGTATGTCAATGTCAGTAAACTTCCAAGTTATGCGAACATGTAAGCAAAGCATAAATTACAGCTACGTTGACGTTACTTTGAACCGCGGGGGTAAGCTAAACCGTTAGCAAGTAGCTATAGCTAGTCAGATATATTAAATAAACACTTAGTCATACAATCTAAATGTAATTTTTTTTAGCGTTACCTGGTGATTTCAAAGAAAGCTCTCTGGAAAATGTTGACTTACTGTTCGACATGAAGCTAGAAGCTACCTTACAGTACACAGTTGATACCGAGTTCTATCAGTTAAAGTGTTTCATAGTTAGCTTACTGTAGCTAAGCATCAACCTAGCAATGAAATGATGTTATGTGACAGCCTTTCTGAGAAAAGGTCAGCTGAAATTGTGGCATAGTTGCCATTGCTTTACGTGTCGACAGCATGTTTGAACGTATTTGCAGCAGTAAATGTGGCTGTTTGGCTACTGACGTTGCCATAACAACACCTGAATTTAAATGTGCAACCTCTTTTTGTGACAGATTTTTACATGAAACTATAATTCTTCTGAATGATATTCCTATTGACAGCTAGTTTTTATATGAACATTATGAGATGGACAGCCAGAGAGAATAAATGAAAAACAGTTATGAAATACTATATGACAAAACAAGAATACAGTTTAAAAGGGGAGTGATTTGTAAAATATAAGAAAAATAAAATCTGTTTACAGTTCTGTTTCATATGGATGTTGAGAGATGTATCCATAGATCTCTTAATTTTGCTTTCGAAGTGCACCAGATTGATGTTTTTAACTTCATTATTTTAAAAAAAATCTTCCCGGAGGAGCATGCCCCCGGACCCCCCTAGCGGAGATGAGGATCCTCCCTAGAGGATGTTAGGTCCACGGTGTTTACATGCTTATTTATACAATATGTGTGCTCATGCTAACATCATAAGACAAAAGTTGGTTCTGTGTTGTGTGTAGTGACAACGCGCTAGAGTGAGGGGGGCCCCCAAGCCAAAGCTCGCTTAGGGCCCCCAAAAGTCTAGGGCCGGCCCTGGTTTTCACTATAAGTAATGTTTTTTTTTTAGGCGGACATTATAATTTACATGTTTTTACTATGTTCTATCTGAATTTACTTTAAAATAAAAAGATCTAGATTGATTCTGACACTTCTACATCCAACTCAAAGATGTAACCTTGCTTTAAGAGAAAAGATTATTAATTTACCCCTTTTAGAAGTGAAGATATAGTCTTTGCTGTGTTAGCGGCCTTCTGGAGCCTGAAACCTGAAAAACAGGCTCAGTGCTTAAGAGGTTAACCAAGGATGTTCTTTTTGAAATTGTATGACTTGTGAACTGGATGTTGTCTTAAGTTGTATGGCTTGTGAACTAATGTTTTAATTATTGTATTAACTACAAGGAAGTCTCTTTGAAGAGGGTAATAATAGTTTAAAGATCTTAATGCCCCCTTGATCATATCTTTTTTTATTGTTTAATTACGTTATTAACTATATGGAATATTCTCTCACAAAGGAACTGTAAGATACACATTTATGTATGTACAAAGTTAAAACTAGAAAAAATGAAATATTTTGTCTAAATAGATGTTATTTAAGAATGTGACTCTAAAAGGCAAGTTTGTGATTTTAACACTTTTTTACTGACACTAGGCAGATTTAGCTTTTTTTATCTCGTTGTCTTTCTCTTATTTTTTTGAAAGAGTTTTATGTATGACAACTTTACAACTGGTAGAAAGTTAAGAACTTTTTCTGAACAGATTTTCTTTAAGACTGTGACTCTTAACACACCATCCCTCCGAGAGCCAGACATACTCATCCCCTTTTCAACGCCCCCCTGCAGCCGCTCAGGTGTGAAACTCCCATACAGAATGTCAGTCACTGTGTAAAACTTTTATTTTCTTAAAGACTGTGACTCTAAAAGGCAAGTATGTGATTTTAACACTTATTTACTGACACTAGGCAGATTTTGGCTTTTTCCCCTTTTTTTTGTGTTACTAAGATACTTTTAGACACACTTTGATGTATGCAACACTTAACAACTGGTAGAATATGAAGTACTTTGTAAGGATTTTGGTTTCTTTTAATGGCCTAGGCAGATTTAGGCTTTTTTCTCTTGCCAAGATACTTTTAGACACACTTTGAGGTATGCAAAACCTTAAAACTAGAAAATGAAGTACATTGTCTGATTAGATCTTTTCTTAAAAACTGTTTCTCTAAAAGGCAAGTTTGTGATTTTAACACTTTTTACTGACACTCTGCAGATTTGTGTGTAATTCTCTCACAAAGGAACAGTAAGATACACTTGTTATGTATGCAAGACCTTAAACATTTTTGAAACCAAGATACTTTTGTGATACACTTTTATGTAGGAACATTTTACAACTGGTAGAATGTCATTTACGTCGTAACAAATGTATTTTCTTAAAGACTGTGACTCTAAAAAGGCAAGTCTTGTGATTTTAACACTTTTGTACTGGCAGTAGGCAGATTTTGTTTTTTCTCCCGTTGTTTTTCTCTTAATAATAATCCTTATATTTATTATAGCGCTTTATCAATGACTCAAAGCACTTTACAAATACACATTACATATACAGATCATACATGGTCATACAATCATACAATGGTCATCTACTGTGGACAATACCCACAGGAGCAAGTTCAGGTGAAGTGTCTTGCCCCAGGACACAACGGCTTTACAGACGCAGCGGCGGCGGGTTTCACCCCCTTGATCAATGCACCGCGCCACACCGCCCATCTTCACACCTCAAAGTCATCGAGGCGCTTTTACAAGTACACATTGATATTATACATGTACTGTGGACAATACCCACAGGAGCAAATTCGGGTGAAGTGTCTTGCCCAAGGACACAACGGCCTGAAGCAGTGGGGCGGGAGCGGGTTTCGAACTGGAGTTCCCCAACACCCCCTTGATCTGATGATCAAACGCACAGACCACTGCGCCACCCGTCCCGGTTACTTGTGGATACAGTTTTACGTTGATCAACTTTACAACTGGTAGAAAGTTAAGTACTTTTTCTGAACAGATTTTCTTAAAGAATCAAACTGTAAATGGAAAGTTTGTGATTTTAACACTTATTTAGGCAGATTTTGTTTTTTTCTCTTTTCTTGTGTTACTAAGATACTTTTAGATACACTTTGATGTATGCAACACTTAACAACTGGTAGAATATGAAGTCATTTGTAAGGAATTCGGTTTCTTTTAATGGCCTAGGCAGATTTTGGCTTTTTTCTCTCTGCTACCAAGATACTTTTTAGATCCATTTTGGTGTATGAAAACTTGACAACTGGTAGAATGTCAGTCACTGTGTAACGCTTTTTATTGTCTTAAAGACTGTGACTCTAAAAGGCAATTTAGTGATTGTAACACTTATTTACTGACACTAGGCAGATTTTGGCTTTTTTTTCTCTCTTTTCTTGTGTTACTAAGATACTTTTAGACACCCTTTGACGTATGCAACACTTAACAACTGGTAGAATATGAAGCACTTTGTAAGGAATTCGGTTTATTTTAAAGGCCGTTTTTTAAACACTTGTTCAGTTAAACAATGTGGGTTTTTTTCTGATAACCTTACATATTTTAGTTATTTTCTGCTACCAAGATAATTTTAGATACACTTTGATGTATGCAAAAGTTAACAAAAGGGTATAATATGAAGTACTTTGTAAGGAATGGGGTTTTCTTTAATGGATGGAAAACTTTATAACGGGGTAAAATATTCATTAATTTGTAATAAATCGAGTTTCTTTTTTGATCTTCCACATACTATTGTCCAAAATGATTTTCCATTTAAAAAAAATAAAATAAAGATTCTGACAAACTATACTTTTGACTTTTTCTGTAAAATCATGACAAACTAGTACATATTCTTAAATTTGACCTCTTGCTGCTTGGTTGGAAATGATAGATGAAAAAGCTACGAAGCTTAAAGAACTTTTTAAAAACTCTCAATTCTACAGATGACTCCCCCCATTCAACGCAATAAGTCCCACCGACCACTCAGCAAATCATCTAAATAAAAAGGACCCCACTAAGACAACCGTTGAAAACTAGCCATGGATCTGATAAAAACCAAGTCTCCCCCCACGAGTTGCAGCCAGGAACAGACTCCTGGACTACCATCATCACCACCATTTTGGACACCCGAATCTTGCAGTACTACTGCTGCTGATGTTACTCCTGGGGCCAAGATGTCTCTGTTTATGGACACAGTGAAAGCGGAGTTGGTTCATATTCTGGAGAGGGTGCTGTATCGGTACAGAGAATAAATATGCAACGGATGCCGAGTCGGTCACCCCGGCCAGAGGCAACACGATTGTCTGAATGACATGCCCGATTTTTTCTTCAGAAACAAGAACAACATTACTGTGATTGACCAGAGTCTTATTGATAAAGGCATCTGCGAGGATGAACGGAGGATCCGAGGCGCTTCGCTTTCTGCACAATCTAGACTGCAGACGCCTCAAGGAGAGACTTGAAAATATCCTTATCGAGTTGTATGGAGAAGAAGAAGATTAACCAGCCGGGGGATCTTTTTAATTTATTTTTCCGATACTTTGACTTTTCTTTAAAGTAAAATAAAAATGGGAAACTACTATGCAAAACGCTCTGTATATATTGATCAGAATGTAGTCAATACCCTTTTAATAAGTGTGGTGATGAGGACGATTGTAAACAGAATGAGTAGTGATCCCCGTGTAAAAGAATGGCTGAAGTTTGTAAACTGGAAGACGTTTTTTATATACCGTTTGTCCTGGCAGTACTATTCCGGGTCATTGGGAAACGAGTGTAAACAAAACATTTAAAGTGGTCCTGGAATCTTCATTTTCCAAAACATTCTGTAAGATTACTGAAAAAATGAAACAAACATCAAAAGTGTATCATGTGCTCTCATTGTGTGCTTTGTTTGTAGATGTAATGCATATTTGTGTCAAAAACAGCATACACATGAATATTTTGACTGAAGTGAAAAAACTCCATCATGATATTTCCAGTAATCAGGGTAATTCTAAGCTGGAGACAGTCCTGGTGATGTTACAATCAGTATAACTATTGATTTTGTGTGTGAAAAAATAAAAATGTGATTTTTACATTAAAAAAACTTTTGTCTTCATTATAGTAAGGGGAGCGTGTCTGATACATGTGTATTACAGTCCTTCACATGCACTGTTGTCTTTAGGGGTGCACCGAATGGGAAATTCTTGGCCGAAACCGATACCGAAAATAGGAAACAGTTGGCCGAAAACCGAATGCCAAAAGGCCGAAAATGATTAATAGAAATATATATATATATATATAATGTATACATTTTTTACCAATGTTGTCCAGCTGCCTGAATATGGAAAAATAAATGATTATGGCAAAACTTAACTTAAATAATAATCACTATTATGGGTCCATAAAACATTTATTCAGCACTTTTGAATGCATACAGTACATTAATTCCAAGTCAAGTGCATTTTCTTTTCTCTGTAGGATAACTACAACAAAGTCCATTCAGAACAAAGCCAAGGTGCTTTAAAACTGCATAAACATCTAGGCCAGTAGGCCTACAACAAAATAGTGTGAATAAAGACTGTAACAGCCAGGCCTTCAACAACAACAAATGCACCTATAAGTGCATGCATACAAATGTGCAAACTGGATAAATCCACATGAATGTAACTATTTACAAAGGAAATTACAGTTGAATTTCAAGAATCTGTAAATAAGGCTGTCTGTCCTCATAAGCAAAGTAGTAAACATTGTATAAAGATACATAAAGTGAAAACTGGATACAAAATCCACAATCAATTACAAATTAAATTACAATTTCAAGAATCTTTAAATAAGTCTGTCTGTCCTCATGAGCAATGTAAACAACATCGTATCATTTAGATACCGAAAGTACAATATATTGAACACTGTGCTGCTGTCATTTCCCCCTAATGATACCTGAGATGGTGAATTATAACTCACAATGAAAATTGTTCAGGAAAGTGGGTATAGAGTAGACATGTAGAACTAGATAAGCTTATGATAAACCAGCCTCGTCTACTTATTAAGGAAAAGTGGGAGGTTCTTTTTAATGAACAGTAGCTTCTCTGCTTTATCAGCCATAAGTCTGTTCCTCTTCTCATCAAGCACATGAGAGGCAGCGCTGAACAGTCTCTCGCTGTCAGTGCTTGTGATTTGATCTTACTCCGCATATTTATCCGGGTGTTTTGATTTCAAGTGGTGGAGTAATCCCGAAGTGGTGAAAGTCTTTGCAGTTACACCCCCTCGAGAAATGTCGGCTGAACACGTTTTAAAAATCGCAATCCGCGCCTCTTTCTCTGATATCTTTAAATATCTCCAAGCGGCAGACATGTTGGCTGTGAGCCAGCCGCGAGCATGGTCGCGCGCCGTGCTTGTCGCCGCGTTTTGATTACGTCATCACAACAACACGTTATCTTACCAACGTAACCCTGTTCCCTGACATTCGGTGATATTTTTTCGGTGCTAGAACCCTTTCGGCTTTCGGCCGAAAGGGTTCTAGCACCTTTTTAACCATTTTCGGCCGATAATTTTCGACGGCCGAATATTCGGTGCATCCCTAGTTGTCTTCATTATAACAAGGGGAGGATAACAGGAAAGATGTATGATTAATGTGTATTGAAACGTGCGTATTATACCCCCACAGAAACACGGAAACACAGAAACGCGGAAACACGGAAACACAAAAACACAGAAACACAGAAACACTGAAAACACAGAAACACTGAAACACCGACACACAGAAACACCGAAACACAGAGACACAGAACCACAGAAACACGGAAACACAGAAACACAAAACACAGAAACAAAAAAACACAGAAGCACAGAAAACACAGAAACACTGAAACACAGAAAACAAAAACACAGAAACACTGAAACACTGAAACACCGACACACAGAAACACCGAAACACTGAAACTGTTACGATATGTCTGTGTTGTGTTTTTGTCATGTCTGGTTCTGTCTGGTTCTGTCCTGTCTCTGTGTTTCCCCTCCCATCGTGTCTGTTTCTGCTGATTGTGTGCACCTGGTGCCCGGTGTTGTCTTCTCCCCTCTCACCTGTGTCTTGTTCAGTTGATTAGTTTGTGTGTATTTAGGTTCTGGTTTTCCTGTTGGTCTTTGTGGGATTATTTGATGTTGTTGGAAGGTTCTTCGTTCAGAGGGATTTTTGTGTTTTTTGCCTTGCCTTATTTTTACTTTGTTGCTAGTTTTTGCAATAAAAGTATTTTTGAGTCTGGATATTCTGCTTTTGGGTCCTGTGTACCTTGCCCTCCAGTCGTGACAGAATACTCCCACCAAAAGATGGACCCAGCAGACAGCCTGTACGAGGTGACTTACAATTTGACATGCTTTAAAAACGACTGTCGATATGCCTCCAGTAGTGAAGAGAGGCAGTCTATTATCTCAACGGCACGCCAAGAAGTAACCTCAAGGTCCCAGTCCCAGAAGACATGGTTCAGGCCCTGGTTCCGGCCCCAGCAGCCATGGTCCCTCCTCTAGTCCCAACTCAAGTCCCTACTCAATTCCCTTCTCTAGTCCCTTCTCTAGTCCCTTCTCTAGTCCCTTCTCCAGTCCCTCCTCTAGTCCCTCCTTTCTTCTCTAGTCCCCTCTCTAGTCCCATCTCCAGTCCCTACTCTAGTCCCTACTCTAGTCCCTTCTCTAGTCCCTTCGCAAGTCCCCGCTCTAGTCCCATCTCAAGTCCCTCCTCTAGTCCCTTCCCAAGTCACTCCTCTAGTCCCTTCCCAAGTCCCTCCTCTAGTCCCTTCTTTAGTCCCTCCTCTAGTCCCTTCTTTAGTCCCTTCTTTAGTCCATTCTCTAGTCCCCTCTCTAGTCCCATCTCCAGTCCCTACTCTAGTCCCCTCTCGAGTCTCCTCTCGAGTCTCCTCTCGAGTCTCCTCTCGAGTCCCCTCTCCGGTTTCCTCTCAAGTCACCTCTCGAGTCTCCTCTCAAGTTCCTTGAGGGGACTTCCCCTTTCAAGTCATCTCTCGAGTTCCCTCTCAAGTCACCTCTCGAGTCCCCTCTCAAGTCCCTACCCAATGTCCTGGTCCGTTGGAGGTTCCGCCGGGGGTCCTGCCAACTCCATGTCCAGTCCCGTTGGAGGTCCCGCCGACTATTCTCCTGCCGGGGGTCCTGCCAATCCTATGTCCTGTCCCGTTGGGGGTCCCGCCGACTACTCTCCTGCCGGGGGTCCTGCCAATCCCATGTCCTGTCCCGTTGGGAGGGACACGACCGAAGCCTGTCCCACCGGCTCCGGTTCCCGTTCGGCCGACACCGGGTCCTGCCTGGCCTCCGGAGCAGTCTGGTCTTCGCCCTCGAGCCCGGCCCGCTGAGAGCCGCGGTCTTCGCCCTTGAGCCCGGCCCCCTGAATGCCGCGGTCCTCGCCCTCGGGCCCGGCCCCCTGACTCTTCCTGCCGCTGCCTTCGCCCTCATGCTCGGCCCCCTGAGTTCGCCCGCTGTGGCCTTCGCCCCACCATGGACTCTGCCTTGCCCCCGGGCCGTCCGCCCGAGACCCCCACCTTGGACTCTGCCTTGCTCCCGGGCCATCCGCCCGAGTCCCCCACCTTGGACTCTGCCTTGCCCCCGGGCCGTCCGCCCGAGTCCCCCTTCTCGGCTTTTGCCTTGCCCCCGGACCCCCTCCACCTGCCCTGTTGGATGTTTTTTGGACTTTTTAGGGACGTCTGGGATCCGTTACTTGAGGGGGGGTAATGTTACGATCTGTCTGTGTTGTGTTTTTGTCATGTCTGGTTCTGTCTTGGGTTTCCTGTCTCTGTGTCCCCTCCCATCGTGTCTGTTTCTGCTGATTGTGTGCACCTGGTGCCCAGTGTTGTCTCCTCCCCTCTCACCTGTGTCTTGTTCAGTTGATTAGTTTGTGTGTATTTAGGTTTTGGTTTTTCTGGTGGTCTTTGTGGGATTATTTGATGTTGTTGGAAGGTTCTTTGTTCAGAGGGATTTTTGTGTTTTTTGCCTTGCCTTATTTTTACTTTGTTGCTAGTTTTTGCAATAAAAGTATTTTTGAATTTGGATATTCTGCTTTTGGGTCCTGTGTACCTTGCCCTCCAGCCGTGACAGAAACACAGAAACACTGAAAAAACTAAAACACTGAAAACACAAAAAAAACAGGCTTGTTTGCTAGTATGGTTTTTGAATAAACACATCAGTATTTTAAAAAGTCGATGGGGGGCTGATACATTTTGACTTTTTTAAATGAAACAAAGATACAGGGGGGCAAAGTAAAAATACTCTATTTTCTGACTAAATTAATCATGGCAGGTTTATGTAAAGTATAAGTGTCTGCAGTTAAAGATTTATCTGAACAAGAAACTTATACTTTACATAAACCTTTTCTGAAGAAAAAAATCGGGCATGTCATTCAGACAATCGTGTTGCCTCTGGCGGGGGTGACTGACTCGGCATCCGTTGCATATTTATTCTCTGTACCGATACAGCACCCTCTCCAGAATATGAACCAACTCCGCTTTCATTGTGTCCATAAACAGAGACGTCTTGGCCCCAGGAGTAACATCAGCAGCAGTAGTACTGCAAGATTTGGGTGTCCGAAACGGTGGTGATGATGGTAGTCCAGGAGTCTGTTCCTGGCTGCAACTCGTGGGGGGAGACTTGGTTTTTCTCAGATCCAAGGCTAGTTTTCAACGGTTGTCTTAGTGGGATCCTTTGTTTTAGATGATTTGCTGAGTGGAGGGTGGGACTTATTGCGTTGAATGGGGGGAGTCATCTGTAGAATTGAGAGTTTTTAAAAAGTTCTTTAAGCTTTTTAGCTTTTTCATCTATAATTTCCAACCAAGCAGCAAGAGGTCAAATTTAAGAATAAGTAATAGTTTGTCAGGATTTTATGGAAAAAGTCAAAAGTATAGTTTGTCAGAAAAAAAAGAATGTCATTGTGTACAATAGTATGTTGAAAATCTAAAAATAAACTAAATTCATTACAAATTAATGAATATTTTACCCCGTTATAAAGTTTTGCATCCATTCACCTCTTAAGCCCCAAGCCTGTTTTTCAGGTTTCAGGCTCGAAAATGACATTCCCAGAACAAATGACCATATCTTCCCTTCTAAAAGGTTTAAATTAATAATCTTTTCTCTCAAAGTAATGATAAACCTGTTAGTTGGATGTAGAAAAGTCAGAATCAATAGAGATGTTTTTTATTTTAAAGAAAATTCAGATTGAACATGGTAAAAAACTGCAAATTATAGTGTCCGTCCAAAAGATATGTTGTACTTATAGTGAAAACTAACCTTGGATGATGGGTTAGTAGACTAAAAGCTTTAGGAATCCAAAGTACAACATACACTGAACAAAAATAGAAATGCAACACTTTTGTTTTTGCTCCCATTTTTCATGACATGAACTCAAAGATCTAAAACATTTTCTATATACACAAAATAACTATTTCTCTCAAATATTGTTTCCAAATCTGAAAAAATCTGTGATAGTGAGCACTACTCCTTTGCCGAGATAATCCATCCCACCTCACAGGTGTGGCAAATCAAGATGCTGATTAGACAGCATGATTATTGCACAGGTGTGCCTTAGGCTGGCAACAATAAAAGGCCACTTTGAAACGTGCATTTTGCTTTATTGGGGGGTCTAGGGGGGTCCGAAAACCAGTCAGTATCTGGTGTGAGGGTTAGGGTTAGGGTTAGGGTAATGTTGTGAATCGAGTGGCCCATGGTGGTGGTGGGGTTATGGTATGGGCAGGCATATGGTATGGACGACGAACACAGGCCACTCGATTCAGAACATTACCCTAACCCTATTTAGAGGCAATGGACGTCCACTCTCGGGAGACGTCCGACAGTGGTGCGGTTAGCCAAAGTGACAGACCTAATGTTAGCCCTATTTACAGGCAATGGACGTCCACTCTCGGGAGACGACCGACAGTGGTGCGGTTAGCCAAAGTGACAGAACATTTTTACCCCTATTTACAGGCAATGGACGTCCACTCTCGGGAGAGAGACCTCCTGCATGTGTCCCTGAAATGGAGACTCTGTTTATTTCACTCATCCAGGACAGAGACCGGGAAAATCTCCTCTCTGTGGCCCCTCCAAGACCCACAAAGGACGGACTAAAGACCTCCAGCATGTGTCCCTGAAATGGGGACTCTGTTTATTTCACACTTCCAGGAGAGACGACGGGTAAATCCCCTCTCTTTGCCGGCTCACAGAGCCCTGAAGGACGGACTAGAGACCTCCAGCATGTGTCCCTGAAATGTGCACCTCCATAACCTTGCACACCGTGAGTCCCCGGACTCCCGGACTTAAGCACTCCCCCACGGACTAAACCCAGATGATCACACCCTACAGAACCTCATGCCCCTGGTAACCCTAAAAGGGGGGTGGATTTTGCGGTGCTTTACCGTCCGCACATCGGCATCCATATTCGGCCTTATTCACGGCACCACCACCCCTTCTGTGGAGGATATTCTCATGCTCCTGGTAACCTTTTAAATAGTCTGATACTATCAGGGCTCATCACCGCACTTTACAAGCCAGAAATAATGTTTAAATGGTCGGGAAAATTGTTTTTAAACGTCTGGAAGAGAGTTGTAGCCTCTTATTTTGCAGGATATAATTTAACATTGAACATTTCCTGGAAATGCACAGAATATGTCCATTTTCAGGAGAGGGTCAATGTTAAATGATATCGTGCAAAATGACAGGCTATAACCCAGGAACAAGTGTTTGAAAGGCGGGGGAAAGTTGTTTAAAATCGTCGGAAAAGTGTTTTTAAACGTATGGAAGAGAGTTGTAGCCTGTCATTTTGCAGGATATAATTTAACATGTAACCTCTCCTGGAAATGCACAGAATATGTCCATTTTCAGGAGAGGGTCAATGTTAAATGATATCGTGCAAAATGACAGGCTATAACCCAGGAACAAGTGTTTGAAAGGCGGGGAAAAGTTGTTTAAAATAGTCGGAAAAGTGTTTTTAAACGTATGGAAGAGAGTTGTAGCCTGTCATATGGCAGGATATAATTTAACATGTAACCTCTCCTGGAAATGCACAGAATATGTCCATTTTCAGGAGAGGGTCAATGTTAAATGATATCGTGCAAAATGACAGGCTATAACCCAGGAACAAGTGTTTGAAAGGCGGGGAAAAGTTGTTTACAATAGTCGGAAAAGTGTTTTTAAACGTATGGAAGAGAGTTGTAGCCTGTCATTTTGCAGGATATAATTTAACATGTAACCTCTCCTGGAAATGCACAGAATATGTCCATTTTCAGGAGAGGGTCAATGTTAAATGATATCGTGCAAAATGACAGGCTATAACCCAGGAACAAGTGTTTGAAAGGCGGGGAAAAGTTGTTTAAAATAGTATGATACCTCCAGGGCGCATCACCGCATTTTACAAGCCAGGGAAGGTGTCTGAATCCTGGGTAAACATTGTTTAAATAGTCTGACACCTGGCACTGTATTTGCCCCTGGGAACCTTCAAGGTTATATTCATGTTTTATTATTTATTTAATAATCACATGATTTTTACAAAAACAGTATACACAGTATACATATATACAATAATAATAATATAACAATATACATAATAAAAACATGAAAAGTGGTGAAAATGAGAAAATGTATCCGAAAATAGTGCCTCATAATGCGGGCATGTGGACAGTAGCCAGAGACTCACAGGCACACAGACATGCAGAGATCCAGGGGGCGGAGCACATGGCTTTTTTACCCAGAAATAAGTCTCTGAGAGGCGGGGAGACTCAGAGGACAGGCTGCGTCACCTCACTTTGTAACCCAGGAAAAGAGCAGGAATTCTGGCTGCGTGAGTGTTAAAAGTGCATTCATCTGTGTTAATCCGACAGCCGCAGAGGTGCTGACGGAAAGCAGGCGGAACAAATTGATTATTTTAACCAGGAATAAATGTTTGCAAGGCGGGGAAAGTGTTCCTGCAGCCCCTCCATAACGGTAATAATGATTAGAAATGATTTCCAGGGCAGAAAGCGGTTTTTAAATGTGGAAAAAAATATGTTAAACTGTTTAAAAAGCACAAAGTGATTTGAGTGCAGTTCTCATGTGTCCCCACAGGAGGGCGCGTCGTCCCAGGGAGCACAGTGCATTAATAATAAAAAATACAACAAAAACAGGGCAAATCAATGGATTTAAAGTGCAGGGAAGCTCCGCACCACACACAGGTACATTCCTAAATCCCCACCATGGTGACCACGGTGATTTAAACTAGTTTCTGCGGGGGAAAGAGTGCTGAAAATCGGATTAAACCCTGCTCACAGTGTGGTAAAAGTCAGATTGTTTCAGAGACCCATAGTAATGCAGGGTCGGGCCGTGTCAGTGCTTGGATGGGAAACCGCCTGGGAATACCCGGTGCTGTAAGCTTTTTTTAAATGCAGCTACATGCATGGTGACAAGGTACGATTTATACCCTAAAATAGCATGCTAAGCGTGGGTGGATTAGTTTCAAAGCATGCACACTCTGCTCATGTCAGACTTACATTAAAATAGACCGGGAAAAACACCTCTATTTAGCCCCTCACAGAGCCCCAAAGGACGGACTAAGCAGCTCCAGCACGGCTCCCTCACATGCACACTCTGCTCATGTCAGACTTACATTAAAATAGACCGGGAAAAACACCTCAATTTAGCCCCTCACAGAGCCCCAAAGGACGGACTAAGCAGCTCCAGCACGGCTCCCTCACATGCACACTCTGCTCATGTCAGACTTACATTAAAATAGACCGGGAAAAACCCCTCTATTTAGCCCCTCACAGAGCCCCAAAGGACGGACTAAGCAGCTCCAGCACGGCTCCCTCACATGCACACTCTGCTCATGTCAGACTTCCATTAAAATAGACCGGGAAAAGCACCTCACAGAGCCCCAAAGGACGGACTAAGCAGCTCCAGCATGGCTCCCTCACATGCACACTCTGCTCATGTCAGACTTACATTAAAATAGACCGGGAAAAACACCTCTATTTAGCCCCTCACAGAGCCCCAAAGGACGGACTAAGCAGCTCCAGCACGGCTCCCTCACATGCACACTCTGCTCATGTCAGACTTACATTAAAATAGACCGGGAAAAACACCTCAATTTAGCCCCTCACAGAGCCCCAAAGGACGGAATAAGCAGCTCCAGCACGGCTCCCTCACATGCACACTCTGCTCATGTCAGACTTACATTAAAATAGACCGGGAAAAACCCCTCTATTTAGCCCCTCACAGAGCCCCAAAGGACGGACTAAGCAGCTCCAGCACGGCTCCCTCACATGCACACTCTGCTCATGTCAGACTTCCATTAAAATAGACCGGGAAAAGCACCTCACAGAGCCCCAAAGGACGGACTAAGCAGCTCCAGCATGGCTCCCTCACATGCACACTCTGCTCATGTCAGACTTCCATTAAAATAGACCGGGAAAAGCACCTCACAGAGCCCCAAAGGACGGCCTAAGCAGCTCCAGCATGGCTCCCTCACATGCACACTCTGCTCATGTCAGACTTCCATTAAAATAGACCGGGAAAAGCACCTCACAGAGCCCCAAAGGACGGACTAAGCAGCTCCAGCATGGCTCCCTCACATGCACACTCTGCTCATGTCAGACTTACATTAAAATAGACCGGGAAAAACCCCTCTATTTAGCCCCTCACAGAGCCCCAAAGGACGGACTAAGCAGCTCCAGCACGGCTCCCTCACATGCACACTCTGCTCATGTCAGACTTCCATTAAAATAGACCGGGAAAAGCACCTCACAGAGCCCCAAAGGACGGACTAAGCAGCTCTAGCAGGGCTCCCTCACATGCACACTCTGCTCATGTCAGACTTCCATTAAAATAGACCGGGAAAAGCACCTCACAGAGCCCCAAAGGACGGACTAAGCAGCTCCAGCACGGCTCCCTCACATGCACACTCTGCTCATGTCAGACTTACATTAAAATAGACCGGGAAAACCCCCTCTATTTAGCCCCTCACAGAGCCCCAAAGGACGGACTAAGCAGCTCCAGCACGGCTCCCTCACATGCACACTCTGCTCATGTCAGACTTCCATTAAAATAGACCGGGAAAAGCACCTCACAGAGCCCCAAAGGACAGACTAAGCAGCTCCAGCATGGCTCCCTCACATGCACACTCTGCTCATGTCAGACTTCCATTAAAATAGACCGGGAAAAGCACCTCACAGAGCCCCAAAGGACGGCCTAAGCAGCTCCAGCATGGCTCCCTCACATGCACACTCTGCTCATGTCAGACTTCCATTAAAATAGACCGGGAAAAGCACCTCACAGAGCCCCAAAGGACGGACTAAGCAGCTCCAGCATGGCTCCCTCACATGCACACTCTGCTCATGTCAGACTTCCATTAAAATAGACCGGGAAAAACCCCTCTATTTAGCCCCTCACAGAGCCCCAAAGGACGGACTAAGCAGCTCCAGCACGGCTCCCTCACATGCACACTCTGCTCATGTCAGACTTACATTAAAATAGACCGGGAAAAACACCTCAATTTAGCCCCTCACAGAGCCCCAAAGGACGGACTAAGCAGCTCCAGCACGGCTCCCTCACATGCACACTCTGCTCATGTCAGACTTCCATTAAAATAGACCGGGAAAAACCCCTCTATTTAGCCCCTCACAGAGCCCCAAAGGACGGACTAAGCAGCTCCAGCACGGCTCCCTCACATGCACACTCTGCTCATGTCAGACTTCCATTAAAATAGACCGGGAAAAGCACCTCACAGAGCCCCAAAGGACAGACTAAGCAGCTCCAGCATGGCTCCCTCACATGCACACTCTGCTCATGTCAGACTTCCATTAAAATAGACCGGGAAAAGCACCTCACAGAGCCCCAAAGGACGGCCTAAGCAGCTCCAGCATGGCTCCCTCACATGCACACTCTGCTCATGTCAGACTTCCATTAAAATAGACCGGGAAAAGCACCTCACAGAGCCCCAAAGGACGGACTAAGCAGCTCCAGCACGGCTCCCTCACATGCACACTCTGCTCATGTCAGACTTCCATTAAAATAGACCGGGAAAAACCCCTCTATTTAGCCCCTCACAGAGCCCCAAAGGACGGACTAAGCAGCTCCAGCACGGCTCCCTCACATGCACACTCTGCTCATGTCAGACTTACATTAAAATAGACCGGGAAAAACCCCTCTATTTAGCCCCTCACAGAGCCCCAAAGGACGGACTAAGCAGCTCCAGCACGGCTCCCTCACATGCACACTCTGCTCATGTCAGACTTCCATTAAAATAGACCGGGAAAAGCACCTCACAGAGCCCCAAAGGACGGACTAAGCAGCTCCAGCATGGCTCCCTCACATGCACACTCTGCTCATGTCAGACTTCCATTAAAATAGACCGGGAAAAGCACCTCTCTTGGGCACCTCACAGAGCCCCAAAGGACGGCCTAATGACCTCCAGCCTCTCTCCCTCACATGGAGCTCAGGTTATTTCATACCTCCAGGAGAGGGACCGGGAAAACCACCTCTCTGTAGCCCCTGACAGAGCCCCAAAGGACGGACTGAGGACCTCCGGCAACGGTGGTACTTCCATAACCTCGTGCACCGTGAGACCCCGGGCCCCCGGACTTAAGCACTCCCGCACGGACTAAACCCAGATGATCACACCCTACAGAACCTCATGCCCCTGGTAACCCTAAAAGGGGGGTGGATTTTGCGGTGCTTTACCGTCCGCACATCGGCATCCATATTCGGCCTTATTCACGGCACCACCACCCCTTCTGTGGAGGATATTCTCATGCTCCTGGTAACCCTTTAAATAGTCTGATACTATCAGGGCTCATCACCGCACTTTACAAGCCAGAAATAATGTTTAAATGGTCGGGAAAAGTGTTTTTAAACTCATGGAAGAGCGTTTTAGCCTGTCATTTTGCAGGATATAATTTAACATGTAACCTCTCCTGGAAATGCACAGAATATGTCCATTTTCAGGAGAGGGTCAATGTTAAATGATATCGTGCAAAATGACAGGCTATAACCAAGGAACAAGTGTTTGAAAGGTGGGGAAAAGTTGTTTAAAATAGTATGATACCTCCAGGGCGCATCACCGCATTTTACAAGCCAGGGAAGGTGTCTGAATCCTGGGTAAACATTGTTTAAATAGTCTGACACCTGGCACTGTATTCGCCCCTGGGAACCTTCAAGGTTATATTCATGTTTTATTATTTATTTAATAATCACATGATTTTTACAAAAACAGTATACACAGTATACATATATACAATAATAATAATATAACAATATACATAATAAAAACATGAAAAGTGGTGAAAATGAGAAAATGTATCCGAAAATAGTGCTTCATAATGCGGGCATGTGGACAGTAGCCAGAGACTCACAGGCACACACACATGCAGAGATCCAGGGGGCGGAGCACATGGCTTTTTTACCCAGAAATAAGTCTCTGAGAGGCGGGGAGACTCAGAGGACAGGCTGCGTCACCTCACTTTGTAACCCAGGAAAAGAGCAGGAATTCTGGCTGCGTGAGTGTTAAAAGTGCATTCATCTGTGTTAATCCGACAGCCGCAGAGGTGCTGACGGAAAGCAGGCGGAACAAATTGATTATTTTAACCAGGAATAAATGTTTGCAAGGCGGGGAAAGTGTTCCTGTAGCCCCTCCATAACGGTAATAATGATTAGAAATGATTTCCAGGGCAGAAAGCGGTTTTTAAATGTGGAAAAAAATATGTTAAACTGTTTAAAAAGCACAAAGTGATTTGAGTGCAGTTCTCATGTGTCCCCACAGGAGGGCGCGTCGTCCCAGGGAGCACAGTGCATTAATAGTAAAAAATACAACAAAAACAGGGCAAATCAATGGATTTAAAGTGCAGGGAAGCTCCGCACCACACACAGGTACATTCCTAAATCCTCACCATGGTGACCACAGTGATTTAAACTAGTTTCTGCGGGGGAAAGAGTGCTGAAAATTGGATTAAACCCTGCTCACAGTGTGGTAAAAGTCAGATTGTTTCAGAGACCCATAGTAATGCAGGGTCGGGCCGTGTCAGTGCTTCGATGGGAGACCGCCTGGGAATACCCGGTGCTGTAAGCTTTTTTAAAATGCAGCTACATGCATGGTGACAAGGTACGAATTACACCCTAAAATAGCATGCTAAGCGTGGGTGGATTAGTTTCAAAGCATGCACACTCTGCTCATGTCAGACTTACATTAAAATAGACCGGGAAAAACACCTCAATTTAGCCCCTCACAGAGCCCCAAAGGACGGACTAAGCAGCTCCAGCACGGCTCCCTCACATGCACACTCTGCTCATGTCAGACTTACATTAAAATAGACCGGGAAAAACACCTCAATTTAGCCCCTCACAGAGCCCCAAAGGACGGACTAAGCAGCTCCAGCACGGCTCCCTCACATGCACACTCTGCTCATGTCAGACTTACATTAAAATAGACCGGGAAAAACCCCTCTATTTAGCCCCTCACAGAGCCCCAAAGGACGGACTAAGCAGCTCCAGCACGGCTCCCTCACATGCACACTCTGCTCATGTCAGACTTCCATTAAAATAGACCGGGAAAAGCACCTCACAGAGCCCCAAAGGACAGACTAAGCAGCTCCAGCATGGCTCCCTCATATGCACACTCTGCTCATGTCAGACTTCCATTAAAATAGACCGGGAAAAGCACCTCACAGAGCCCCAAAGGACGGCCTAAGCAGCTCCAGCATGGCTCCCTCACATGCACACTCTGCTCATGTCAGACTTCCATTAAAATAGACCGGGAAAAGCACCTCACAGAGCCCCAAAGGACAGACTAAGCAGCTCCAGCATGGCTCCCTCACATGCACACTCTGCTCATGTCAGACTTCCATTAAAATAGACCGGGAAAAGCACCTCACAGAGCCCCAAAGGACGGCCTAAGCAGCTCCAGCATGGCTCCCTCACATGCACACTCTGCTCATGTCAGACTTCCATTAAAATAGACCGGGAAAAGCACCTCACAGAGCCCCAAAGGACGGACTAAGCAGCTCCAGCACGGCTCCCTCACATGCACACTCTGCTCATGTCAGACTTCCATTAAAATAGACCGGGAAAAACCCCTCTATTTAGCCCCTCACAGAGCCCCAAAGGACGGACTAAGCAGCTCCAGCACGGCTCCCTCACATGCACACTCTGCTCATGTCAGACTTCCATTAAAATAGACCGGGAAAAGCACCTCACAGAGCCCCAAAGGACGGACTAAGCAGCTCCAGGATGGCTCCCTCACATGCACACTCTGCTCATGTCAGACTTCCATTAAAATAGACCGGGAAAAGCACCTCACAGAGCCCCAAAGGACGGACTAAGCAGCTCCAGCACGGCTCCCTCACATGCACACTCTGCTCATGTCAGACTTCCATTAAAATAGACCGGGAAAAGCACCTCTCTTGGGCACCTCACAGAGCCCCAAAGGACGGCCTAATGACCTCCAGCCTCTCTCCCTCACATGGAGCTCAGGTTATTTCATACCTCCAGGAGAGGGACCGGGAAAACCACCTCTCTGTAGCCCCTGACAGAGCCCCAAAGGACGGACTGAGGACCTCCGGCAACAGTGGTACTTCCATAACCTCGTGCACCGTGAGACCCCGGGCCCCCGTACTTAAGCACTCCCGCACGGACTAAACCCAGATGATCACACCCTACAGAACCTCATGCCCCTGGTAACCCTAAAAGGGGGGTGGATTTTGCGGTGCTTTACCGTCCGCACATCGGCATCCATATTCGGCCTTATTCACGGCACCACCACCCCTTCTGTGGAGGATATTCTCATGCTCCTGGTAACCCTTTAAATAGTCTGATACTATCAGGGCTCATCACCGCACTTTACAAGCCAGAAATAATGTTTAAATGGTCGGGAAAAGTGTTTTTGAACGTCTGGAAGAGAGTTGTAGCCTGTCATTTTGCAGGATATAATTTAACATTGAACATTTCCTGGAAATGCACAGAATATGTCCATTTTCAGGAGAGGGTCAATGTTAAATGATATCGTGCAAAATGACAGGCTATAACCCAGGAACAAGTGTTTGAAAGGCGGGGAAAAGTTGTTTAAAATATTCGGAAAAGTGTTTTTAAACTCATGGAAGAGCGTTTTAGCCTGTCATTTTGCAGGATATAATTTAACATGTAACCTCTCCTGGAAATGCACAGAATATGTCCATTTTCAGGAGAGGGTCAATGTTAAATGATATCGTGCAAAATGACAGGCTATAACCAAGGAACAAGTGTTTGAAAGGTGGGGAAAAGTTGTTTAAAATAGTATGATACCTCCAGGGCGCATCACCGCATTTTACAAGCCAGGGAAGGTGTCTGAATCCTGGGTAAACATTGTTTGAATAGTCTGACACCTGGCACTGTATTTGCCCCTGGGAACCTTCAAGGTTATATTCATGTTTTATTATTTATTTAATAATCACATGATTTTTACAAAAACAGTATACACAGTATACATATATACAATAATAATAATATAACAATATACATAATAAAAACATGAAAAGTGGTGAAAATGAGAAAATGTATCCGAAAATAGTGCTTCATAATGCGGGCATGTGGACAGTAGCCAGAGACTCACAGGCACACACACATGCAGAGATCCAGGGGGCGGAGCACATGGCTTTTTTACCCAGAAATAAGTCTCTGAGAGGCGGGGAGACTCAGAGGACAGGCTGCGTCACCTCACTTTGTAACCCAGGAAAAGAGCAGGAATT
Source organism: Notothenia rossii (assembly GCF_949606895.1). Taxonomy (NCBI): domain Eukaryota; kingdom Metazoa; phylum Chordata; class Actinopteri; order Perciformes; family Nototheniidae; genus Notothenia; species Notothenia rossii. Next base: position 52,195,165 of record NC_136902.1, read on the forward strand.
CTGGCTGCGTGAGTGTTAAAAGTGCATTCATCTGTGTTAATCCGACAGCCGCAGAGGTGCTGACGGAAAGCAGGCGGAACAAATTGATTATTTTAACCAGGAATAAATGTTTGCAAGGCGGGGAAAGTGTTCCTGTAGCCCCTCCATAACGGTAATAATGATTAGAAATGATTTCCAGGGCAGAAAGCGGTTTTTAAATGTGGAAAAAAATATGTTAAACTGTTTAAAAAGCACAAAGTGATTTGAGTGCAGTTCTCATGTGTCCCCACAGGAGGGCGCGTCGTCCCAGGGAGCACAGTGCATTAATAGTAAAAAATACAACAAAAACAGGGCAAATCAATGGATTTAAAGTGCAGGGAAGCTCCGCACCACACACAGGTACATTCCTAAATCCCCACCATGGTGACCACAGTGATTTAAACTAGTTTCTGCGGGGGAAAGAGTGCTGAAAATTGGATTAAACCCTGCTCACAGTGTGGTAAAAGTCAGATTGTTTCAGAGACCCATAGTAATGCAGGGTCGGGCCGTGTCAGTGCTTCGATGGGAGACCGCCTGGGAATACCCGGTGCTGTAAGCTTTTTTTAAATGCAGCTACATGCATGGTGACAAGGTACGAATTACACCCTAAAATAGCATGCTAAGCGTGGGTGGATTAGTTTCAAAGCATGCACACTCTGCTCATGTCAGACTTACATTAAAATAGACCGGGAAAAACACCTCAATTTAGCCCCTCACAGAGCCCCAAAGGACGGACTAAGCAGCTCCAGCACGGCTCCCTCACATGCACACTCTGCTCATGTCAGACTTACATTAAAATAGACCGGGAAAAACACCTCAATTTAGCCCCTCACAGAGCCCCAAAGGACGGACTAAGCAGCTCCAGCACGGCTCCCTCACATGCACACTCTGCTCATGTCAGACTTACATTAAAATAGACCGGGAAAAACCCCTCTATTTAGCCCCTCACAGAGCCCCAAAGGACGGACTAAGCAGCTCCAGCACGGCTCCCTCACATGCACACTCTGCTCATGTCAGACTTCCATTAAAATAGACCGGGAAAAGCACCTCACAGAGCCCCAAAGGACAGACTAAGCAGCTCCAGCATGGCTCCCTCACATGCACACTCTGCTCATGTCAGACTTCCATTAAAATAGACCGGGAAAAGCACCTCACAGAGCCCCAAAGGACGGCCTAAGCAGCTCCAGCATGGCTCCCTCACATGCACACTCTGCTCATGTCAGACTTCCATTAAAATAGACCGGGAAAAGCACCTCACAGAGCCCCAAAGGACGGACTAAGCAGCTCCAGCACGGCTCCCTCACATGCACACTCTGCTCATGTCAGACTTCCATTAAAATAGACCGGGAAAAACCCCTCTATTTAGCCCCTCACAGAGCCCCAAAGGACGGACTAAGCAGCTCCAGCACGGCTCCCTCACATGCACACTCTGCTCATGTCAGACTTACATTAAAATAGACCGGGAAAAACCCCTCTATTTAGCCCCTCACAGAGCCCCAAAGGACGGACTAAGCAGCTCCAGCACGGCTCCCTCACATGCACACTCTGCTCATGTCAGACTTCCATTAAAATAGACCGGGAAAAGCACCTCACAGAGCCCCAAAGGACGGACTAAGCAGCTCCAGCATGGCTCCCTCACATGCACACTCTGCTCATGTCAGACTTCCATTAAAATAGACCGGGAAAAGCACCTCTCTTGGGCACCTCACAGAGCCCCAAAGGACGGCCTAATGACCTCCAGCCTCTCTCCCTCACATGGAGCTCAGGTTATTTCATACCTCCAGGAGAGGGACCGGGAAAACCACCTCTCTGTAGCCCCTGACAGAGCCCCAAAGGACGGACTGAGGACCTCCGGCAACGGTGGTACTTCCATAACCTCGTGCACCGTGAGACCCCGGGCCCCCGGACTTAAGCACTCCCGCACGGACTAAACCCAGATGATCACACCCTACAGAACCTCATGCCCCTGGTAACCCTAAAAGGGGGGTGGATTTTGCGGTGCTTTACCGTCCGCACATCGGCATCCATATTCGGCCTTATTCACGGCACCACCACCCCTTCTGTGGAGGATATTCTCATGCTCCTGGTAACCCTTTAAATAGTCTGATACTATCAGGGCTCATCACCGCACTTTACAAGCCAGAAATAATGTTTAAATGGTCGGGAAAAGTGTTTTTGAACGTCTGGAAGAGAGTTGTAGCCTGTCATTTTGCAGGATATAATTTAACATTGAACATTTCCTGGAAATGCACAGAATATGTCCATTTTCAGGAGAGGGTCAATGTTAAATGATATCGTGCAAAATCACAGGCTATAACCCAGGAACAAGTGTTTGAAAGGCGGGGGAAAGTTGTTTAAAATAGTCGGAAAAGTGTTTTTAAACTCATGGAAGAGCGTTTTAGCCTGTCATTTTGCAGGATATAATTTAACATGTAACCTCTCCTGGAAATGCACAGAATATGTCCATTTTCAGGAGAGGGTCAATGTTAAATGATATCGTGCAAAATGACAGGCTATAACCAAGGAACAAGTGTTTGAAAGGTGGGGAAAAGTTGTTTAAAATAGTATGATACCTCCAGGGTGCATCACCGCATTTTACAAGCCAGGGAAGGTGTCTGAATCCTGGGTAAACATTGTTTAAATAGTCTGACACCTGGCACTGTATTCGCCCCTGGGAACCTTCAAGGTTATATTCATGTTTTATTATTTATTTAATAATCACATGATTTTTACAAAAACAGTATACACAGTATACATATATACAATAATAATAATATAACAATATACATAATAAAAACATGAAAAGTGGTGAAAATGAGAAAATGTATCCGAAAATAGTGCTTCATAATGCGGGCATGTGGACAGTAGCCAGAGACTCACAGGCACACACACATGCAGAGATCCAGGGGGCGGAGCACATGGCTTTTTTACCCAGAAATAAGTCTCTGAGAGGCGGGGAGACTCAGAGGACAGGCTGCGTCACCTCACTTTGTAACCCAGGAAAAGAGCAGGAATTCTGGCTGCGTGAGTGTTAAAAGTGCATTCATCTGTGTTAATCCGACAGCCGCAGAGGTGCTGACGGAAAGCAGGCGGAACAAATTGATTATTTTAACCAGGAATAAATGTTTGCAAGGCGGGGAAAGTGTTCCTGTAGCCCCTCCATAACGGTAATAATGATTAGAAATGATTTCCAGGGCAGAAAGCGGTTTTTAAATGTGGAAAAAAATATGTTAAACTGTTTAAAAAGCACAAAGTGATTTGAGTGCAGTTCTCATGTGTCCCCACAGGAGGGCGCGTCGTCCCAGGGAGCACAGTGCATTAATAGTAAAAAATACAACAAAAACAGGGCAAATCAATGGATTTAAAGTGCAGGGAAGCTCCGCACCACACACAGGTACATTCCTAAATCCTCACCATGGTGACCACAGTGATTTAAACTAGTTTCTGCGGGGGAAAGAGTGCTGCAAATTGGATTAAACCCTGCTCACAGTGTGGTAAAAGTCAGATTGTTTCAGAGACCCATAGTAATGCAGGGTCGGGCCGTGTCAGTGCTTCGATGGGAGACCGCCTGGGAATACCCGGTGCTGTAAGCTTTTTTAAAATGCAGCTACATGCATGGTGACAAGGTACGAATTACACCCTAAAATAGCATGCTAAGCGTGGGTGGATTAGTTTCAAAGCATGCACACTCTGCTCATGTCAGACTTACATTAAAATAGACCGGGAAAAACACCTCAATTTAGCCCCTCACAGAGCCCCAAAGGACGGACTAAGCAGCTCCAGCACGGCTCCCTCACATGCACACTCTGCTCATGTCAGACTTACATTAAAATAGACCGGGAAAAACACCTCAATTTAGCCCCTCACAGAGCCCCAAAGGACGGACTAAGCAGCTCCAGCACGGCTCCCTCACATGCACACTCTGCTCATGTCAGACTTACATTAAAATAGACCGGGAAAAACCCCTCTATTTAGCCCCTCACAGAGCCCCAAAGGACGGACTAAGCAGCTCCAGCACGGCTCCCTCACATGCACACTCTGCTCATGTCAGACTTCCATTAAAATAGACCGGGAAAAGCACCTCACAGAGCCCCAAAGGACAGACTAAGCAGCTCCAGCATGGCTCCCTCACATGCACACTCTGCTCATGTCAGACTTCCATTAAAATAGACCGGGAAAAGCACCTCACAGAGCCCCAAAGGACGGCCTAAGCAGCTCCAGCATGGCTCCCTCACATGCACACTCTGCTCATGTCAGACTTCCATTAAAATAGACCGGGAAAAGCACCTCACAGAGCCCCAAAGGACGGACTAAGCAGCTCCAGCACGGCTCCCTCACATGCACACTCTGCTCATGTCAGACTTCCATTAAAATAGACCGGGAAAAACCCCTCTATTTAGCCCCTCACAGAGCCCCAAAGGACGGACTAAGCAGCTCCAGCACGGCTCCCTCACATGCACACTCTGCTCATGTCAGACTTACATTAAAATAGACCGGGAAAAACCCCTCTATTTAGCCCCTCACAGAGCCCCAAAGGACGGACCAAGCAGCTCCAGCACGGCTCCCTCACATGCACACTCTGCTCATGTCAGACTTCCATTAAAATAGACCGGGAAAAGCACCTCACAGAGCCCCAAAGGACGGACTAAGCAGCTCCAGCATGGCTCCCTCACATGCACACTCTGCTCATGTCAGACTTCCATTAAAATAGACCGGGAAAAGCACCTCTCTTGGGCACCTCACAGAGCCCCAAAGGACGGCCTAATGACCTCCAGCCTCTCTCCCTCACATGGAGCTCAGGTTATTTCATACCTCCAGGAGAGGGACCGGGAAAACCACCTCTCTGTAGCCCCTGACAGAGCCCCAAAGGACGGACTGAGGACCTCCGGCAACGGTGGTACTTCCATAACCTCGTGCACCGTGAGACCCCGGGCCCCCGGACTTAAGCACTCCCGCACGGACTAAACCCAGATGATCACACCCTACAGAACCTCATGCCCCTGGTAACCCTAAAAGGGGGGTGGATTTTGCGGTGCTTTACCGTCCGCACATCGGC